>NC_083283.1:45282701-45582701 GCF_963506605.1 Zootoca vivipara
AAATGGACCAAAATAAAATTAGCAAAGGTTAATCATGTGACCCAAAGTCCTGCAAATTCCTCAAGTACTCCAGCACTTGGTTTGTTAAAGTGCAATATTCCAGAGAAACAACAAGCAGCAGTTGTAGAAATGCACCTTCCAGAAGCCCAAAGGAAACAGGTACAATCAGAGGACAATGGCAACGCAGCACAAGAGCAGAAGTTAAATATACCTTGCTCTAAAGGAATCCAGGCTAAAGATAGGGTGGCTATAGAAAATGGTCTCTCTACCCTGAGCCAACACCATGCCCTGAGCCAGCCCCAGATGAGGTAATCAGTTTTTAATATTATTGTATGATAATTGCACACATTTATTATACGGTATATTTCAGTGTCAGATTAGAAATGTTTTTGTGAGGCAGTCTGTGCAGTTACTTTAATATACCACGGTGCAATCTGCTTAAAATGGGTCATTTCATCCCATTACTGCTTTTTCTAAATCATATGAAAAAGCTATTCTGGTCAATTTCACTTTAAGCAGGTGTGCATGGTTGGCTGCCGATGAAATCTTCTAGCACATCCATTGTTGGTTTACAGTACAACAGAAGCTTTTCAAAGCTTCCCTTCAACAGCAAAACCAGACATCTCTGCAGTGTACCACAGCATAATTGCTTTCTGTGGTCAATAGAATAATGTGCAGGGCAGCACCAAGTGCAAAAAGTGGTCCGCAATATTTTTGCCACTAGACTTTTTAAAGCTAATTTATGTAATTCAGTTACTAAATTAAACAGGAATAAATAATGTGAATGATTGTTGTTTCCCAAGTGCTGTACTCTTTTTGTCAGTATTGGATCTATTGTCAGATTGCTAATATAGTAAATTCATATGGGTTTTTCTAAGTCTTTGGTTTGGTAAGGCACATGACACATAGTGGAATAATTTGTCTAAAATGCTATGTTTCAATATTTTCTTTAGGGCTTCAATTTACATTTGGACTCAAGTCCAGAAAGTACGCCAAGGAAAATAATTACAGCACAGTCACCAGTGAAGGAAGTAAAAAAAGAAAGAGCAGAAATAAAACCTCAAGGTGAATCTTAAAATACAAGTTCCATACATTTTCACAACTTTATAACATCTTATTTGTGTGAATTATCAGTAGCTGAATTACAAGTTGTATTACAGGAAACGCTTGATGGATTTGTTCATAAAACTAGAAGCATGAATTGGAAAAGGCACTGTGTATAATTCATTCCAGCACTATGCCCTTGACAGACTAAGCTGAAAGTATCGTCGCAGCTGACTAGCTAGACCACATGTGGACAGCTCACTGGTCTCAGGCTCTCCTTGCAGGAATTACACACAACTTTCCATGTAAATTGCTCCATATGTCCTGCAAGGGAGGCAAGTGCCCCAGGTCTTTAGGGCTGGACCATTAACAGGATCCAAGCGCTGTTTGAGCCTGCAGCTGTGATTTGGTGCTGGTGGTGCCAAGATTGCTTCAACTGGTGAGGAGAGCTGCAGCAGTACCAGATTATTATTTATTAAATTTCTATACCGCCCTACACCCGCAGGTCTCAGGATTGTTACAGCATAAAATCACAATATAAAAAAACAAATTGGGTAATAAAATAAAAACAACCAATTAGCTCCAGTTGGCTTCACATTTCCAGGGCAGCTGGAGGGTCGCAGTGGGTGTTGCAGAGAGAGACCTCTTGGTCAGCAAGACCCTCTGGCCTTTTGGCTCCCAGTTGCTGTTGAAAATAAAGAGGTGGAGTTAATCTAGTTCAGAAAGCAGCTCAGAACTGTGTAGCTAAGTGATAATGACTCGCTTGGAGGCAAAATGAGATTGGTGTCGTACCGACTGAACCTTAAGCCATTTGTACATGGAAGAGCAAGCCTAAACACAATCATGTGCTGTGTGTGTGAGAAAATATGAATGTATGTGTGAATGGCCCCACCAACCACTAGTCCAGGCCCTAACCATCACTGGCTTTGGCCATGCTGACTAGCATGTGACTGCCAACTGCACATCCACTGCTGCATGTCCTTGGGAACAAAAGTGTTGCCCACCCTTCCAAATAACACACAGCGGTTGATCCCATTGTTCTTATTTACCAAGTTCACATATCTTTGAATGGATTCCCTGGTATGTTCAAAAATTGTTCACCTCAAACTATGCCATTGCTGACAAGACTACTGCTTTTACCTTACGGTAGTATATCACCTTAAGTATAATGCTGGTCTTAGTACTACATACTAAGTACTAAGCTCTTTGGCTACATACTATATACTGCAATTCTTTAATCATTATTAGAAGTGCTACTGTGTTGGCAGTTGTTCCTTATCTTAATTTTTGAGTCATACAATAGTTCTGATGCTCTTAGTGTTCTCTACTTTTACAGGAGCTATCTTGGTGAAGCTTCGGATTAGGTCTTTCTTAGTCATGTTGCCTGGAATTCTTAAGATTGGAGATGCCAGGGATTGATTTTGGCATCCTGTGCATGAAAGCTCTCCCACTGAGTTCTGCACCCTTTCCATTTTTTTAGATATGCAGACCACACAAAGCAGCTGTAATGGTTTATATTGTGTTCAAGGGATTATGTTTGACTACTGTATTCTGAATCCAACTTTGCATTTGGTTACAAAAGTTTTTTAGTGGCCAGATATAAACCTTCAATAATAGAAAATTGTATGTTGTAAGGCAAAATTACACAGAAAATTGATTTATTTTAGGTTAATATTTGTGTTTTATTTCTGCATGTCTGTCATTCTCTGCCATCAAACAGATAAAATCTCAAATACTGGGTATACATGGGATATTATATATGTGTGTGTGTGGAAGTAAAGTAACACATTTATTCCTTTATAGATGCAGCTCCCAAGCAGTTGGTTCGGACTCTGTTCACAAATAAAACCTCTGAGACAATTGAGAGCAGGTATAAATTAGTTGCATTGCTTGTTGCCTTTGTTCCTGCAGTGAACCTTTTAAAGCATGTATTAAGCCCTTCTCACCACAACTATTGAAATAAAATCATAGAATTGTAGAATAGTAGAGTTGCCAGGGACCCTCGTCCAACCCCCTGCAATGCAGACCCACAACCCTGAGATTAAGATTCTCATGCTCTACCGACAGAAGCTGTTGATGCAAGAATACCTTCCTTTTTGTATTGCTCTTGGTTTTGGAAAAAGAAACTTTTAAGTGGCTGCAGACCCTGTATTTTCAGGCCTCTAAACTCATGGGTATTCTTTCCTCCTGGTATGATCAGGCTCTGCCAAGACTAGTACTTCCCCCTGACATTCCTATGAAGACTCTGAAACAAATATAGCTGCTTCCCATACTTTTTTCGTATGCAAGCCTTGGTTCTTGCCATAAGCTATTCTGTATTTCAAGTAATTAGAGGTTTCAAATGTTAGAGGTTGCTATCTTTTATTATTGAAGTATTAAACTTTTATAGACTTAGTTATGGCTTCCAGTTAGCCCGTTAGCTTATTGAATATAAATGCAATTATTCCTTATGGGAGTTGTATGCAATTTGTATTGACTGAAGTCCCGAGTGATGATATAATTAAAGGCTTGCTATTGAGAATTAAAATGTTCATAACTGTATGCATCCATATTGTTAGGATAAGCAGGACATGCTGAACGGTGCCCTCTCTAAATAGGCTCCGCTATACTTCTTCATCATTCATAGTAAGGAAAGGCCCCCCCCCATTTCCCATAGATATTTCTGATAGTCTGCCATGCAAATGACATATTAAAGAGAAATCATTCCTCTCCTGAGTTTCATCCCCACCCTGTGTCTTTTCCTAAGGCTACATTTTCCACCACCTAAACTGAGAAGAAATGGGAAGCTGCATGGAACAACCTCCATTAATGTTGTACTGCTTGCACAACCCACTGTGAATCATAGCATGGTAGTAATAGAACACTAGTGCAGCCTCCCAAACCCAGCAGGCTGGCTTCTCTCACTGAACTTTTAGAAAGCCAGCAAGTTCGTTAAGGCTCATGGGAGAATCATGATGGGGTTGGTCAGTTGTGTGTGGTCACCTGGAAGCAATTCTTAGTTGGCCGAGCAAGTGGTTATTTACAATCCTGGTCTATCAGATGAGTGTAGGATTTGCACTTGTAGATTTTGCTTGTTTTTTTAATATGAACCATATTTTTTCAACAAAGCATAGCTAAAGAATTTTAAACAATTAAAGTTTTTTTGCATTAAAATAGGTTCCAGTTACCTTGGTTTAATATTTGAATTTTTAGCTGAATTTAACTACATATTAAAATATATAGAGAAGTAGGCAACATATTGTTTATTTGAACTATTTTTATACTTAAAGGACATGTTTGCCAAAGATTGCCTTAGCATCAAAATGTGGTGGTTTGCTTTCATCTGAAGAACATATTCGAAAACCAAAAGATGTAGTAAAAGATAGCGATAAGCAGCTGATCATAGTAAGTATTGTGCATTGTAAGTATTTTTATGTTCTTGTGCATAATTTTAATCAAAATACATTGTGTCTAAGTTTCACACAGAGTGGACCCATTGAAATTAATAAACCTAAGTCTGCTTTGCGTAGGACTAGCGTTGGCTACAGCCCACTGACTACCCACCCACCAATGTCATGGATGACACTGACTTTTATTCCTCCTAAATACATTGATGGTTATCATTTAATTATGTAAAGAAATGTAAAGTGCAAATTTGGGGATTAGGTCACAGAGAGGAAAATCGTGCCTTGTGCTTCTGACTCTGGGTGCCCAGATTACTACTGACAGGTATTGTTCCATGAGTGAACAAAATATAAACTCGCCTCCATCCATACTCTCTCACACATTAGGATTTTGCTGGTTTGTGTATGTAAAAACAAAATTCAAACAAATCACTTGATAGAGTACACTTGCAGAAAATCTTTTCCTCATAGTAAAGGAAAGTAGTGTAAATTTAAGCAACATGGAGTCAGCAGGAGTTCATGTTTTTGTAAACTGCCTATTGTGTTAAGAAACTTTGTTTAATGTGCATATTACTGCTCCTGAATGAGCACTATATTTACTTTTTAATATAGGATGCAGGACAAAAGCGGTTTGGAGCCATTTCTTGCAACATTTGTGGGATGCTCTATAGTGCTTCAAATCCTGAGGATGAAACTCAACACCTACTCTTCCACAACCAGTTCATAAGTGCTGTAAAATATGTGGTAAGAACATTTCTTTCATATAACATTGTATGCTTTGGAGCTTTTGCTATGGATCAACCAGAACAGCATTTACTGTTGGATATAGACTATTTAATAATCACCCTAAAAATTGTAGGCAAGAGTTAGATCCATTTAAATGTGTTTTTGAATGCTAGTCAGTTATTAATGTATCAATGTTAATTCATCATACCTTTTCAAGTGTTTTTTTCCTGGTCCTGGTATTTTTTCCTATGCAGCAATCTTACAGTACTGTATTTGACTTGAGCACTCAAGGATGGACTAATCTAGTCAGTAGTTTCTCTATTTGCATAAAACTGTAAATATGTGTAAATTAGTTACTGTATATGGCCATATTTTCAAGTAACTTGGCTAATAGAAAATGCTAAACTTTGCATAGTCTGACTTTTAATTTCAAAAATTGCATACCAAACAAAACTGCTATTAGTCTAATCATAATGTGTCCCTGTAACTTCCATTAAAATCAGTGAAGTTTGTTTTCTTTATCATATGTGTTACCTTCCGTACATTGACATTGATAAGACCTCCAGGACAACTGAACTGAATTCACCAAGCTACTTAATTTATGTATGACACAAATTCAATCTTTGGTTCAAATCTAGCTTGGGATATAAGAATATTTTGTATATCGTTATAGTTGTACAATTCACAGTCATATAATTTTTAAAAGAAGTAATCATCCACAGATATATCACAACATTTATAGTTTAAAAAGAGGCTATCTGAAAACGATCAGACCAGTATTTGTTACCTACACAAGGTAGTTAAGCCATTTTAGCTTTTTAAAAACTTCTCTCCAGGGCTGCGTTCAAAACGATCACAGCATAGCAATTGATATTACTAAAAAGGCTCTTGTTTCTAGACTCCTGTATGAAAGTACAGGACTAAATTAGTTTTTTAAAATAATAATTGATATAAACTGAAAGCTAAATTAAGGGTGCATGTTGGAGGTTTTGTGACCCAGAAATGGAGCAATAGCCCTTGAAGCTGGCAAAGCACTGGCTTCTGTGTTCATAATGCCTAGTCACAGCTAGCCACATTCTGAACTAACTGTAGTTCCCAAACTGTCTTTGGAGGTAGCCCAATATGTGATGCATTCCATTGTCTAACCTTTTACAAATTCTACCCTCAGTTTGTGATGCCCTATATCGCTATTAGTAAGGGAGAAATAAATCCAAAAATGTAGATGAGAATGCATATTAGTAGACTTTGAGGAAGTTTCTTTTAATATTTCTGGGTTTCTAAAATTGAAACCTACCTTTTGAATAGGGTGGAATAGAAGCTAAATACCTTGATGAAATGAACTCTTACTGCTAGTACTGAAAAGGATCTTAATCTGGTAGCCATGGTTAGTTGCTTTAGTACATTATTATTTGTTTGAAAAAAGAGCATGTAGTACTGAAAACAACAGTTCCAGATTATTATTTTTAAGTCATGTTTTAAATTTAGAAGACAGCATATCTTCCAGGGAGTTCCCCTTTCTCCCTGCTTCAAAGTGTTTTGTGTTTCAGATATACGTCACTTAGGCTAGTGAAATACACCATAACTTTCTGCATCCTTTCTGAGCAACATAAACTCTAATTTCTGGCTAAGTCCCATCTTAATAGACTTAAGTGGCTTTTTGTTTTGTTTTTCCATGCAGGTACTGCTCATTAATCACCATCAGTGTGGATCTGAAGAAGATTTAATTACCTAATTTTTGAGTATGTTTAACTTCAGATACACACAGCATAGCAACTTATCCCTTTAGGTTCTTAGAAGGTAGTTATTCTTTTTATAGCCTCATTTTTGTGACTATGATCGTTATGACCAGTTACAAAATGAATGATTCCGTATTTGAACCATTGCATGCCACTCAGTTCATTGAAAACCTCCTGGAGGTCTTTTGCATGCCAAGATGTTAAAATGTAATATTTTGTATTTATGGAGGTAACAATGTTTGTTAAAGAAACTCTGTTTTTAAAATCGGCTCATTTCTGTTCACTAGTGGCTAGAATCATCCACCTGCACATATAGTTGCTCTGCTTTGGTGTTTGGGGTATTGGATCTGATAACCAAGTAGATGTGCCAGTTGTCAGCTACTTTGTCTTAGAGTTGTTTGGGGCAACCACAGAAAAAAGAACAAGAGGAAATTCTGAAGTATTAAAACACTTTGATGGTGTTAATATGAATAAATTAAACAACAACCCAATTGGGTTTGTTGCCTACTAAACAAGATGCAGATTTTAAGGGTGTGCTGAGGGCTGCGGTAGGGGAAAGTGAAGTCCTGTTGTACAAGCAGAAATCCATTCCTCTTACACATAGATCATTTTGCATTGATGCGAACGTTGGGTTAAGCAATGTAAAAGTGTCTATTTAGTCAAGTATTTATTATGTGCTTTTTTAGGGCTGGAAAAAAGAGAGAATTTTGGCTGAGTATCCTGATGGCAAGATAATAATGGTACTTCCTGATGATCCAAAATATGCACTAAGAAAGGTAGAACAAACCTTTAAAAAAAACTCTATTCTCTTCTTTGTTTTTCACATGAGCAAATAGCTTAGTTAAGCATTTGTATGAACTTGGCTCATAATTTCAAGTGCATTTAACAGGTTGGTTCCTGTGTTAACATCAGCTGGCTGTCTCCTAATCAGCACACAAATCAGCAACCAGAAAGACCTATTACTAGTACAGTGGAACCTCGGTTTATGAATTTTCAGTTTATGAACGCCGCAGACTTATCTGGAACGGATTAATTCACTTTCCTTTACTTTTAATGGGAAAGTTCGCTTCAGTTTATGAACGCTTCAGTTTATGAACAGACTTCCGGAACCAATTACACCCATGTTTCAGTTTATGAACGCTTCAGTTTAAGTACTTCGCGGACCCGTCTGGAACGGATTAATCCACTTTCCATTACTTTCAATGGGAAAGTTCGCTTCAGTTTATGAACGCTTCAGTTTATGAACAGACTTCCGGAACCAATTGTGTTCATAAACCGAGGTACCACTGTAGTGTTATTTTAGTGCTCCCTTTTTGGGTCTAGATGTAGATTAGAGAAACTTGAAAATAAAGTGAATGCATAGGGGCTGACTGTTTGTAAACCTTTCCCCGAGATTAAATATCTGCTGCCTCTGACTATCCACATAGACCTGTGGCATTTAAAGGTACGGATATAATAGGTATGAATGGTCCAGTTATTTTAGATAACATCACATTTGCCATGCCAGAGCTTGTTATTGAATAGAAGTATATAACTATCCTGACAGGCCACTGGGGAGCTCTCGAAGGAAAAAATGTAAGAAAAGATTTCTAGTTTACATGGCTAAGTAACCTGGAACTTACGACACTCTACTGTAGAGGCTACTTTTTTGATCATAGAGAGCAAAAACCTGCAATTGAGGTGTGCTGTCTTTCCTCCATGGAAGAATAACATGTCAGAACTTGCAGAGAAGATCTGAATGAGAAAGACTCCTGAAATATAACCTCTCTTAGAACTGATTCTAAGGAACTAGGAAAGCACATTAAAATCAGCTTTGTCATAGGCAATTATTTATTTCATGAAATTTTTGCAAACAAATTTTACTAAGTGATGAAAGAATAAAATTTCAACCATACTTTAAAATCTACAAAAGTGAAAATACTAAAGCAGATTAAAATTGCCTCATAGGAAATATGCAGGGTTTGTGCAAGCACAGTGCCTGAATGTAACAGGATCTCTATTGAGCGTAACTGAACCCTGTTCTTCTAAACCAGGCATCCCCAAAGTGCGGCCCTCCAGATGTTTTGGCCTACAACTCCCATGATCCCTAGCTAACAGGACCAGTGGTCGGGGAAGATGGAAATTGTAGTCCAAAACATTGGGGATGCCTGGCCTAGAACTTATTTTAAAAAATCTTTTTTTACTTGTGAATATACTGGGTATAATTATATTATGCAATTTTTGGCAGGTTGATGAAATCAGAGAGATGGTAGATAATGATCTGGGATTTCAACAAGCTCCTCTTACATGCTCCAGAACTAAGACATTGTTATTTATTTCTAATGATAAAAAAGTAACAGGATGCTTAATCGCCGAACATATCCAATGGGTGAGTAAGGCTGTGTCCAGAACAAGTTTCTTCTTCATTCATTGGGTGGGGTTTTTTTAAGCTCTCTTCATTTTTGTAGTATTTTCTGTGGGTAGGCCATACTATAAAGAGCATTATTTGCAAGTGGCTCAGTCTTCTGAGTAATGTTGAAGGCTGGTTTTTGGCTTTTGTTCAGTTTTTAATTTTTCATATGCTTCTTGACACAGCTAGCAGTAACCCTTTCTGTAATGGGCAATGTGAACTGTTTGAGGAGGGAAGGAGTAGCATACGGGAACTGAAGTCTCAGCCCCACTCACCTCACAGAGTGTTTGTTGTGGGAGAGGAAGGGAAAGGAGAATGTTAGCCAATTTGAGACTCCTTCGGGTAGGGATAAAGCGGGATATCAAACTCCTCCTCCTTCTTCTTCTACTTCTTCCCTTAAATTGGCTGTTAGCTTTATGCCTGAAGCAATCTGGAATGTCTTCTGTAAGTGGGATTACTCAGAATTCTGTCTGTTGCAAGCTCCAAGCTGCCTGAAGACAATGTTCTCTAGTTCTGCTCAGATATCGTAAAGAACATAGCTTGGATGGGTGGGGTTTTTTTAATGAGGTATTTCCTTCTACCCCCCAAAAGTACATCCTAATGAGGGATACTATCAAGATGAATTGTATGCTGCACCAGCTGGGCAGAGGACAGACACACCTGGGGGGGGGGACAGGGGGACTGTTGCAGGCCATATACCCTAATTAAACTCTAAAGTTCCACATTGTAGGAAGTGACTGTTAACTCTAGCAGATGATTTCTCTGTTTGAAACACAAAAGCTGCTTGCTTTTTGTTCTTTTCCTTGTAATAAAAACGGCAACGGTGTGATTGAACAAAATTCTGAAAGGAGGTAGTAATGAGTTAAACATCTATAATAGACAAGTTCACCTTACATTAGCTGTTTTAGTGCACTTTGCATTGGTAAAGTATGCTGAAGCTAGGTTTGTTCTCTAGGGATACAGAGTTATCGAAGAAAAGATACCAGAAGTTAGTTCAGAAAACGAGAAAGTCACATTTGAAAGGCAAAAGGCTTGGTGCTGCTCAACATCTCCTGAACCTGCTATCTGTGGAATTAGTCGCATCTGGGTGTTTAGCATGATGCGTCGGAAGAAAGTTGCTTCTCGGATGTTAGAATGTTTGAGGTAAACATTTATTTTATATTTCAGTATGAAATGTGTTAAGTATAGGACCGGAGTCCCCATCATGGTGCCTGCAGGCGCACATGCACCATCCCTGATACCCACAAGAGCATCTCAGTCCTTAGAATCAAACAAAAATTAGCTGGTTGAAGGCTTTCCCCACCTCTGCTGTCTGTTAAGAATAGTTCCACTTTCTTTCGCCTCTGTTCAGAGTTTTGAAATGCCCTACAATCTTTGCCCTTCCCTTCTCAATTCTAGCCAGAGGTGAGAGAGAATGTGCTGTGGTGGATGTGTCAATAAGGAACAAAAACATAGTGTGTTTGTGAAAGGGAAGTGGCAAGGCACATTTTTAGCAGCAATAACCACAGGGTTCCCCCCCCCCCCTTCCGTGAGGAGGGAATAGGAGCTTTTTGGATCTCCTCCCAAAATAAAGTCCCATGAGAGAGAGGGCTGAATGACTGGGGAGCAATTCTGTAGTTCTCTCCATCCAGTTGGATAGACTATTTTTACAAAGCAATTCATGGATCCAAAGCCCAGTTCCTCATGATTTTCACAAGGTACCAGCTGAAAGCCAACATCAAATCACAGATCGCATTGATGTCCTCCACATTTGTGGAACATGGCAGATGCTGCAAGGGGTAGATATTGGAGGAGGAAAGGGAATCTTATTCCACTCTTGGACAGGACAGAAGCTGAATAGTGCCCAAAATATTTAGCATTTTATACAGTCATTTGAATATTCTAAAGTGCTTCAAAAATCAGAATATTAATCTAAATAAGCATGCTTGCAAAACATAAAAAGTAAATAGTCAGCCAGTCACACCTTTCACTTTATGTGCTATTATTGGAAGCCTTCTGTTTCATCGTAACTGAGTCCAGAGAGTAGATAGTCATATTTCAAAAGTTGTGTGAACTGTTGTAATTTCTCTTCTTACCCTCCCACCCGGTCTTTAAGACTGCTTTTTAAAAAACATGGAATCGGGTGGCATTTGATGGTGCTAGTTGTTTCACTTGATTGATGGGGGATTATTTGATCAAATAGCATGGTACCCGTGTATGTTATGTTAACGCTGTTACTTTTTAAAATATCTTTAAACAGGAGTAACTTTATATATGGCTCATATTTGAGTAAAGAAGAAATCGCCTTTTCTGATCCTACCCCTGATGGAAAACTGTTTGCAACACGGTACTTTGGAACTAGTCAGTTCTTGGTATATAACTTTCTCAGTGGACAACAACCTGCTTAGAGTGGAAATTCAATAGCAAAATTATTGTCCAGCTGCAGACAGATATGGGGACACTTCCTAGCAGTTAACTCAGGAGTAGTAACAACCAAAATGTGGTTGCTGTATTTTGTTAACTGTAAACAGTTCAAAAAGTAGGGTAATTTTTTTAAAGGCTATTTTTATATAAAGAATGTATTATATCTATAGTTACTTAGTCATGTTTACATGCAGTATATAATTGTTCATAGTGGACTGTCAACTAGTGCAAGAAGTGTGGTCGCCTTTAAAGTACATTTTGAAGTTCACAATGAAGTAATATACCAGGGCAGTGACAGCATTCCTTTTCATTAAGAGCCTATACATACATATCACCGCTAAAGGATGTTCTACAGCATGACATTCTTTAGTTTCCATATACAGTACATTTTGAATGGAAAACAATGTTTTAAAAAAGACAGTGTTGAATAGATTAGCCTGAGAAGGAGGAAGCCCTGACTTTTTTCAGCAATAGCATACTTTTTTGTGGACTTCACTTTGATACTTTATTCAAAATCCCTCCAATTTCAGAGGGTGCATATGTTGAAAAAACTGCTGTGGCCTTTCTTGACCTGTATATAATGTAAAGTATTTGATAATTTTAAAATAATGTACTAATGTTCAGTAAATTAATCAATGCCTTTGATATGGTTGAATATTAAAAGTTGATTGAAACACTAGTCTGATTATTATATCAAAATGATGAGTTGATTACCAACTATGCTAGCTAAATTTTGAAGACCTAATATATCGGGTTCCTAGTGTCACTATGGAAACTTTCCATCTAAAAGGAGACTGACAACAGTCTCTATCTCATTTCCAATAGTAGCTGGTGCACTACCTCTAGGAAGCCCTACAACATGAAGGCATTGCAGCTCAAAACACCACTTACCTTTACATTGTTAGTGTAACACTGGAAACAGATTTAAAAAGTGCTGCTGTTTCACCAAATAAAAGTTTGATGGAAGGAGATTTTCCACAATTTTAAGAATGACAGACTCTTGAATGGTAATGTGATAACATTAATTGAATTTAATGAAAGAACATTATAAACATACTATAGCCACAATTGCAGACAATTTCAATTCAAACAATAAAATGTGAGGTAGACTGGCTAGTGAAGCTAAATTCACCAAGCTTTGGTTAAGAGAATTTTACATCAAGGATTGCTTCAGACCTGATGAACTTCTTACACAGAGAATGTACCCCTACATAGAGAAAAAGCAGGCAGACAATGCAGAGCAACATATATGATGCCTACACACAGATTTGTTATATATACATATATTGTAACAAATCTGATATGGGATAATCACACTATTGATTTACAGTTTGCATACCTTTCCCCCTAGAAATAAAAATTACCAGTATAGGAAATTGGTCAGAAGTGAAGCAGTCCTACGAAAAATATTTAAACCCTTTTCAGAGGTAACACAAAACAACTGCATAAATTACAGATATGAGTGATTTGTTTTATAATTACAGATTACATTCAATATTAGCCGGTGTCTTAACTACTTATATTTGACAAGTCTACCGGTAAAATAATGCTGGCCTCTTTAATACATTCATGTCACTGCCTTGCTGGCAAGGCTTGTAACCAAAATATTAGATTGTAGCATCTGGTATCTTTTTCTGATGTACTGTCCCATAAAATCATTTAGAGAGCTTGCATTATTAAAGCACATGGATGTCAGTAATTTCTGAATAAATTTCAGCTGGAATTCAACCAAAACTCTTTATTTCTTTGCCTTAGTGACAATGCTTTGAATGTGCTCTTGTCCAATACAGAAAGAAAATAGATGTATCCAGAATCTTTCTACACAAAGCATTCCCCAATATAACAGTAGTTGAACTTCTTTATTTCCAACAATGATTTAAAATATTTCTGCACGCGTTGGTCAGTGGAGTGCACTATAGTAAAAACCCTAACCAAAAACTGCATAAGTGGGGTAGCAATGTGAGTGGCAAGAACTTCAGGCAGTTACTTTGAACTACTACTGCTGAAAACCATGTTCAGAAAGTAGTGTATCAAGTAAGGATAAGAATATGCTGTCAAGGAGATAGTACATTTTTCTAGGTAGAGAATATAGTGCTTAGAAACTGATACCCATAAACACAAACTGTTCTGAGATGGTATGTAGACAGTCTGCTACAAATATGGCCAAAAAACCCCGATTGTGTGAAAAGGCGCTTAGCCTCCAAGTTCTCAACTTACACATATTCTTGTACCTCTTTACCTAGTGTCTAATCACTCTTAGCACATGGAATTTTAAGAACTTAGTGCAAACATCATATATACAAAGATTTTTTGAAAGTTTTTTTATCTGCAAAGTTTGCATTAAAATGGAAACTTTCACAAATTCATCTTATGCGGGAACAAGACCCTAGAATGCAAGTAATTCTACATGTGTCTTAATAGGCTACACAGTGAATACACTAGCCTTGTAGTTCCTAACCGTAGTTCTTACATAACCTACCAAATAAAAATTAAGGTACTCATTAGGTATAAGGCAGATTTTGTATGGGTACAAAAAATCCCAAATAACCTACACTAAAGTAAACAATCGTTCATTTGAAACATGCTACATTTACATAAAGCTATAATAAAATGAACAGGTATGAAAACCATTACTTTCCTTTTCAACTTCAATCAATATATTATGCTTTTCATTATTTGTAAACAGCTTTTTCACAAGGTTAAAAAGTTGTACAATTAACACTTTTGTTCTAAATGCAGTTTGGCAGGTGCTTCTCAATCGACTTCTTGTGTTTAGATCATAATAAGTTTAATGCAAAGAATGAAATTCTCACTAACAAAACGAAAACGGGCTGCATATTTCTTGGTGCAACAAGAAAAAGTGTAAGAATGTCAGTGAAGGAAGGAACCACCAACAAAGTGTCACAGTAGGAAAAGCTGGAAAAATCCGAGTAGGAAAAAGGAAGTGAATTCTATCCATAAATGTTAACTGCATTATGAAGTCCTGCTTGTACCGTACTCATTTAAACTCTCAGCATATTTCACAGCACAAAGTGCTGGTACAAAGAAACCCACTCTTAAAACAATTCACAGCCTATTTAAAAATAGTGTTATTTTAACACCTCTCTCTAATTCAAACAAAGCACAGAGCTTGATCCAGTTAAGCACATGTGTTCAGTACCTAAGGATGAAAGAATTCTACAGACCCCAGCTGAGTTCTGCTGTAACTATTTCCATCAAAACAAGCATGTACTGAGGCAGTACAAGGGCACTTGCAGTAACAGGAGATCTGTGCCCACCTCCCGTATCCCCCTTCTATTTCTGTGCCTTGTATGCTACTTATGTTTAGGACCAAAAGGAACATGTATGTTGCAACAGTAAGAATATGGAAAGTGCTCTCAGACTTCCCATTCCTTCCACTATCTTTTCATGCTACCTGTTTATGCCCATGTGCTTGCATTGGGGAGTTGGGAATAACAGCTATATTGAACTCAGTGGAACACAGGTGCTGGAGTTATGCTCCATTACATCAAGCCCTAAATAGTTAAAATGACCTGGTCAACTTTTCCAGGTGTGCTTAAGACATTTATATATGCGTGTATGTGTATAAACACATAGCTCCTGCTGTTGGTCCCAATTCAGTTGGAAGTTATTTAACTTTGGCTCTCAGAACTGGTGGCTCATCTTGCTTCAGCCATTAAATACTTCATGCTCCTGGTCTATGGTTTGTCTGTATTTCATGGGTTAGTAAATGCTCTCCATAAAAGCACACATATAGCATTCTCTGCCCATAAAACTATAAAGTTGTAACAAGCGAGGCTCCGACTGCAAAAAGAAATAAAGGAACTTCTGCTGTGTGAGAACAAGCTAGAAGGCTGATTTGTCACCTCAAAATGATTTCTGATAGTACTGAGGCTTACATCATTTTGGTGGAGTTTAAGCACACTGATGAGACAATATGCATAAGCAGGCTGGTTGTCAAGATTGATCCATGTGCAAAAATAGGTTCCTGCACGTGGCTTGGCATGCTACCAGAGAGGAAAGGCTGATCACCTACTGAGTTGAAGATCTTTCCATTCAGACCAATAATGGATACCCCAAAAGGTGAAAATAACAGCTGTTCTGACAAACCAGCGTGTGCATACAATGCCTGCCTTACATTCATCGATTTGTTCAGGCTTATGTAGTAAACTTTAACTTTTGTGGAAATTTTGCCAAAAGTTTCAATACATATAAAATCACAAACCTTAAGCTAACACTGCACAGAAAGTGAACAAAAATAATCTTTCAAACACACAATTCTAGGTTACTTTTTGTCTTTTCAAACCCCTGAGTTATACCGTACCAAAAGTACAGATATGAAGAGAAATGGACATCATTCCTCAGCATATTATCTTCAAATAATTCCACGTTCTTACTGTGAACCTCATGTAACACATTCAAGCTGATAGATGCCAAAAGTCTGTTTAATTCTCCTCTTTTAGCATAGTATAAAGTGAACAGGAGAACTTGCCATCCACAAAAATGTTATTCTCCACATCATGGGTCATAATGGGTATGCCATTATGTAACAGTGACCCATGAGGAATCGCCTTGAATCAATTCACTTTTCAGTCATAAAAAATAAAGTCTGGGTTAGAAATTTGGGGGATCCTTAAGAGTAGTGAACATAAATATTGGTTGCACTTTGCTCCACAGTGATTGTACTTTCAAAGAAAGGGGGAAAAGACACAATCCGACTTGTCAGGTTCTGTTCTTTTCCTTTGCCATGTGTTTCCTCTCAAACTTATATATGGCGCCCAGTCAGAAAATAGAGTGGCTTATCATCGCTACTATTAGCAGTCTGAAATTCATCTCTCAGACGAAACTGCCATTCATCTTCCAGCTCTAGGCGGACTATTGTTTGCCGCAATGAGCTCCTGTCTTGGCAAATGACACACAGGGTTGCACCTTAGGTTAAAAAACAAAGGACAGTTTATACCACCGTTTCAATTCCATGTTTGTTTGTTTGTTTTGTTAATTTTCTGATATTTCTCCCTCCTACTTGGAAATATTACATATACACAAATGAGGCATGCACCTTTCCCAGCCTAATTTCAATGTATACAGTACACAGCACTCCCTCAACCCACTTTTTTCAGATTTCCTCCAGGAAACAGCTTTCAGGTTCTACTTCCCAAGAAAGCCAAAAGCCACCACACCGTTAATCATAAGATTGCCCATAATATGCCACTAGTGATAATGTGAGGTTTCCTCAAACACGGTGTATCATCGTAACCTGTGAAACGATCAAGCTCCAACAAGGTGGAACTGCTTTTCCAGTTGCAACTGTAATGTCAAGTCTTAAACGGGAGTTAAGCAACCATATTACAGTCATACCTTGGTTTACAACCGCCTCGGTTTACAAACACTGCGGACCCATCTGGAACAGATTAATTCACTTTCCATTACTTTCAGTGGGAAACGCTTCAGTTTAAGTACAGACTTCCAGAACCAATTACACTCATACTTCGGGTTAAGTACACTTCAGGTTGAGTACTCCACGGACCCGTCTGGAACGGATTAATCCACTTTCCATTACTTTCAGTGGGAAAGTTCGCTTCAGGTTAAGTACACTTCAGGTGAAGTACAGACTTCTGGAACCAATTGTGGTTGTAAACCGAAGTACCACTGTATACCTAACATTAAAAGGCCTAACATGCGTTTTTACTAATACAGTATTCCATATTTATAAGAAGAATTCCCACTTCATCTTTAACCATGCTTCAAAGGCAAGTGAAACAATCAAATGTTTTTTCTACCCTTAGGGGAAAAAGTACAAAAAAGGTAGTTACAAGTAATGAAGCAACTCAACTAACTCAAAAGGGATACTTCCTGAGTTGCCAGAGTAGATTGTGCTTCCCTGGATGTGTCTGCAATGGATTTGGCTTGCAGAGCCTTGACATCCCCACCAGTCTTTTAGGCTCCTGCCAACTACCGGTACCATGGTTCCCAGTTCTAAAAGGCCCCAGAGAAAAAGGAAGCAGCCATGGATGGAGATATCACCTGCCATTACACTGTGACGAGCTTTATAGTTCCTGCATGTAATGACAATGCCATCCCAATCTACTCTGCTAGAAAAACATTAAGCAAGCACTAGACACAAAAGTTCAGAACAGAAATCACATTACCTTTCAGGAACTTGAACCTCTTAAGAAAATCTGCTCCTACAAAGGAGTCGCAAAGATATAGAAGTAGTCCACTGAAAAATACCGCTTCACAGTTGACATTGACAGAGTGCGGCCGTGAACTGACGTAGCAAAGAGCTACCTAAATCAGAAATGGGGGGAAATGGTTATATATGTTTGAGTTGTTGTTTTTTCTTTAAAGTTTTATGCTCTAACTTACGAACAGGAACATCACCACAACAGTGGTGGACTAATGCTCTGAATAAATTGCAGTTACTACCCCAACATCTAAACAGTCAACTCATGAGTAATTGCATAAAATAAAATAAAATATTGAAGGAATTCACAAAAAATGTAAAAGCATTATCCTGCCTACAAAAGGACAGGAGTAGAAATGTATGAGCAACTAATCTCAGTTTTCATGGGTCCCTGCTTATAGCAATTAAATACAACAATATCAGTACATCAGCAACATAAACAGAAGCTAACGACCTAAGAAAATCACGGCACAGTTGCCTTGTTTTTTGAAGGAGTGGAATCCCCCCTTCAAAAGTTGATTATTGGTAAGATTCATAGATACATACTTCAGGCCCAATGTTCAGATAGCAGTCAATGGCTAATACAGGGTTTCTGAAGTTGTGGATGGCCTTTGGGAAAAGCTTGTATGTGGCGTGTTGAAGAAACTTCTCCAGGAGGAACTGAGCTGGAGCTGCCAGGAGTGTGTGCTCGCTGTCTGGAGCACAGACATACTGAAGAGGCATTATTGGAGTCAAGCTCTCAGATACCTGTGAAGGAAATATATATATACCGGTATATGTAAAAGTGAAATGTAATGAGCAGCATGTCAATCACCAGGCAGCTGCCTGAGGAGAACGTGTGCCAATGCCAAACTTGAGAAGAAGCATAAGACTGGAAGAACGCTTACTCTCTGGCGTTTTAACAAGTTTTTCATAGCAGCTAATACTAGAGGCCTCCATCTAGCTACATCAGGCACCCCCAAACTTCGGCCCTCCAGATGTTTTGGACTACAATTCCCATCTTCCCCAACCACTGGTCCTGTTAGCTAGGGATCATGGCAGTTGTAGGCCAAAACATCTGGAGGGCCGCAGTTTGGGGATGCCTGAGCTACATTATGCTCCTCAGAAGCATGTACTGACTGCTATGGACAGGTGCGGAGGCAGCACACAAAATATGCACAGCTACAGTATACACTAAATATAACTAGTTGGATATTTTCACATTTTGGTTATGTGTCCAACCACTGGCAGCAGAGCAATGGTCAAGATAGTAGTTGGGTGCAAGGGTGGGAAGACTGGCCATGTCATTTGAGACCAGGCAAGGTAGAAAAGGCCAGAGTCAAATAATCTGTCAAATAACAGATTTCTTAACTTCTCTTGTTGCCCTGCTGTGCAATGGATGTTCTGCTATGTATGACGACTACACAGATAGAAAGACTCCAGTAAGTTGTGTGCTGTGGGGTGTCAGGAAATGAGAAATGACAGCCTTGGAGAGCAAAAAGGAGGCTCCAGAGGCAATGGTTTAACAGGCATGGCCAAACTTAGTGTAAGAATGAAACACCACAAACTAAGATCAATGGAAATTACATAAGGTTCTTTACATAAGGACCCCTGGACGGTTAAGTCCAGTCAAAGGCGACTATGGGGTTGGGGCGCTCATCTCGCTTTCAGGTGTTTGTCCGCAGACAGCTTTCCAGGTCATGTGGCCAGCATGACTAAACCGCTTCTGGTGCAACAAAATACTGTGATGGAAACCAGAGCGCATGGAAACACCATTTACCTACTTATCTACTTGCACTGGCATGCTTTCAAACTGCTAGGTTGGCAGGAGCTGGGACCGAGCAACAGGAGCTCACCCCGTCGTGGGGATCTGTACCTTCCAATCAGCAAGAGCAAGAGGCTCAGTGGTTTAGACCACAGCACCACCCGTGTCCCTAATACGTAGGATAGGGGTGAAGAACCTAGGTTCTCCAGATATTGTTTGCCACCCCAATTTAGGGTTATATGGGCTCATGACAGGCTATAAAGACACACCCACACCCTGCCGCCCCACAAAGCACCTTCCCATTAGCTTCTAGCACCACCAATGAGCTCACAGACAGCAAAAGCAGTCAGGAATTAGTGTTTGGGAGGATGTAAACATGCTCTTAAAACAATATGCCAACATGAAAGGAAACACCTTGTATCATCAAGTTTTCCCCAAACAGGTGTGTGCCTGCCTTTATCATTCACCTAAAACTGATTTTAAAAAAGTTACGACAGGAGGTCAGGATTTGTATGCAGACCTGGATTAGAGTTTCAAGTATCAAATAGATTAGTATACACAGGAGTCAAATAATACATTTAATTTTTTGCAATTTGTCTAAACCACTAAGCCTAGGGCTTGCCGATCAGAAGGTTGGCGGTTCGAATCCCCGCGATGGGGTAAGCTCCCGTTGCTCGGTCCCAGCTCCTGCCATCCTAGCAGTTTGAAATAACGTCAAAGTGCAAGTAGATAAATAGGTACCACTCTGACGGGAAGGTAAACGGCATTTCCGTGCGCTGCTCTGGTTCGCCAGAAGCGGCTTAGTCATGCCCTGGAAGCTGTCTGCGGACAAATGCTGGCTCCCTCGGCCTATAGAGCGAGATGAGCATGCAACGCCAGAGTTGTCCGCGACTGGACCTAATGGTCAGGGGTCCCTTTACCTTTAAACCTCTAAGAGTACGTTATTAGGAGGCCCTAATAGCCAAGACAGCTTCCCCTTGAGATAGCTAATCACCCAGCTATTAAAAATCTTCCCCCTTCATCAGTGATTTCACCACAAGCAGGTAGTATCCCTCTGAATGCCAGTTGCTGGGAAGCATAAGTGGAGAGAGATCAATGTTGCTCTTGGGTCCTCCTGTGGGCTTCCCATAGGCATCTGACTGGCTACTCTGAAAACAGGATACTGACCAAGATGGATCCTGTGCCTGATCCATCAGAGTTCTTCTTTTCTTCTTATGAGGTAAAATGAAACTGTTGTCACTGAAGAAAGCAAAGGCACTGTTTTGTTTTCTTGTTGTTCAACGATGGTACTCACCATGATTTTAGGCTTAATGGCAAAGTTCTTTTGACCTCCAACCTGGATGTGTTTCTTCATGAGACTGAAGTTGTTAAAGCAACAGATAAGCAGGCCGCTACTGTTTGTTCTCAGATTAAAATCTACATCTTCACAGAAATACCTAAAAAATGGATACAGATTTTGTTCAAATCATGGTATGCACCTTCTGATTACTTACCATAAATTGTATTGAGACCAACTCTCCTATAATCCTAGATTGCAACAAGAACACTTATCTGTAATTATTGTTCCTCATGAATGGCCTTTGCAGTCACACATATAGATGGCTCACCTGACTAGTGACTTGGAATTTCTTAAAAGCAACAGCACACACCATATGGATTTCCCCTTCCCTACCAGGTGGTAGCCTGAGACAAGAGAGGATTTTTATAAGAGGAAGGAATAACACCTGTCACAGTGGCCTGAGTGGGCTACTTCAGAGTAACGACTCCACACAGCTCTGCATTTTATCCCTTTTATTGGTGCTGTGTATTTACAGTGCTAAAGGCAGTGCTATTTACAGAAAATGGCACATCTTGTCAGTCTTCTTCAGTACCTCCGAATGGAGGTTGGCGAGTTTTCCTCCAGCATAAAAGCTTGGGGAGACCCAGCCTCTTCCCACGACGTTTCTTGCGCAATTCCGGAGTCGGTGGGATCGGCCTTCCCCCCTTGCTCCCCCCTTCCTGTCCCACCTTGGGCAGTGGCTCTGCTACCTTGCCTGAGCCTCGGACACCACTTCCTGCTTCTCCACTTGAGTCGGAACTCTCCCTGCTTTCCCCAGCGCTCGGGGATGGGCTGGAGCTCAAGATGGGAGGGACCTCCCGATATCCTCTGTCCCTCACAACACCCTTTTGTCTCAGGTTACTACCTGGAAGCTGCCCAATATGGAAAGTGGGAAGAATGGAGAAAGGGACAGCACCATAGGAGCATGTCTGTAGGGGTTAAATTCACTCTTTTCTTGAAAAAAAGGCATTTCTGTACTAATATATTTATATTTATTACATCTAAAGCCCACTTTTCCTCCAATCATCTCAAGTCAACATACATACATAGTTCTTTATCCCTCCCTTTTATCTTCAGGCCAAGAGACAGTGACTGGTACAAGCTATATGCCTGAGTGGGGATTTGAAACTGGGCCTCCCCAAGGCTCCCTACAGATCATGCTGTAAGCCTGTCTTTTACAGGGAAATAGCTTAAGTCAAGGCTTTACAGCAACCATATTTCTTAATTCTAAATGTGTCTGTGTAGGATCAAATCAAGAAGAAAACATATTCACAGCGGCCAGAGGCTGCTCTTTCAATCACCAGTTGTCCTGTCCCTTCAGATTCCAAATAGGTCAAACAAACATATTAAGACACGTGGCTAATCAGCCTAAGGCACATGTGCAAACTGTCATTGATATGGTATTTTAAAATCTCATTATCTGTGCTCTTAGAAAACTCCTATTTCAGTGGGGATTGTGCTGGGAAAGATCTCAAAGACTGGTCCAACTGGAGTCCCACTAAAATGCCCCAAATGAAAACACACATACATGGCCACCTCCGTTTCTTGTTGGTTTCATATACAAGCGGTGGCCATTTCCGTTCCTGCCTCCTGCCGCCCCAACCCATTCCGCCCTTCCCATCCCCGTTCTGCCTTTGCTTTGACCTCGTTTTGCCTTCTTCCAGGTCCAAAAGGAACCACGCATTGCTGATCACATGTCAATTGGACACACCAAAAATGGTCGCCGCCTGTATTATTTTCAATCTATTGTTCAAGCAACCAACTTGTATTTGGCAGAACTACAATCTCAGAAATAATTCAGCTTATTTTCTTTACTGGGTTGACTTCCTTTAAGCCTCACTGACACCTGTACATTCAAAACTAGTATAGCAACTGACAGCAAAAGGGTTGCATTTTCCTACCTGTTTAGATCATATTGCACATTTTGGGTCAGGTCTACGTTGAGTAGTATAAAGTCATGTATGTGGCATCTGGAGAAAGGAGCTTTGGGAGCTCTGAAATTCAGTTTGCTGTTCCATTTCTGAATGCCCAGTATTGCATAATGGACAATTTTTGGTGTGGCTTCAATGTGCTGTAGAACGCTCTTCAGAGACACATTTTTACTCGTCGATCCTTGATCCATGGACTGACTATGAAACGCAAAATATTTTTTATTGTACTGCATCACAACTCCACTCAGAGGAACAAATTATTACCAAGCAATCTGACTCTACTGGAGCTTTGTACCTCACAGGGTTGTTTGGAAATTATTGTGCTTGCTTTAAGAGATATTAGGCTGCATGGAGTGATCAGTCTTATCATACTCTTTGTCTCTTTTTCATGTTGCTCATCTTTCAAAAAACTAGGTCTAGAACGTAGAAATACTAGTTATATTAAAAGTACAGAGCAGCGTTCCAAATCAAATCAGCAAGAAACACACATGCTATCCAGTTACACGTGTGAGAAGGGGCAGCTTGGCCATGCTGCTGGTCTTACCTCAACATCACCCAACACGGCTGCCCTGTCAAAGCATGGATAATGCGTGAAGGGGTTATAGTGTAGTGATCCAAGATTCTGCTATAGCTCCTAGTCTCTAATTTTGAGACACTGACTTACCTGAACTGTTCTTGGGTGACATGGCTGTTCCATAAGACACAGGAGTCATCCATAACCACAATGAATGGCCAGACACACTGACGCTTGACTCCTAGCTCCTCCAAGCGATTTCTCTCCAGCTCCAAGTTATGGTAAGAAAGCTCTTTAATAAGGAATCTGGCAGCACCTGAAAACATGTAGCATAGAACTTTACCATTTGGGGGGAAACAGAGACCTCTAAATTCCACATAACAGTTGGAAGTTTGTGAAAATAGACAGTATGGAAAATGGTGTTTATGAACGCTAAGGGGTAGGAATCAAGTGGAATTATGCTGTATGAAATGGTCCAAAGACAGACTTTGAAGCTAGGACTAATTGGAAACTGGCCGACTGTCCAATGAGTGTTGGCTGCAGAGTCAATCATGTCTTCTAAGGTCAAAGAGCCATCATATGACATGGCATTGAAGAGGAAGTCACCATGCTAGGTCCACTAAAATTCTAAAGCATTGCCAAAGCTTTAGCTATGCTAATATATTTAATCAGTATTCGAATCTTTGAAAATATTCAGTGAAGCTGAATTATGGGATCTTATTCTTCCTGCAGTCATGAATGAAACTGGGAGGCCCCAAGATGAACCTATAAGAGGGGCCGGATTTTGCTTTCTGGAGTAAGCATTCTGCACAATTTCAGTTCTCCTGATGAAGCTCACAAGCTGAGCTTTAGTCAGTCACTATCTCTCAGCCTAAACTACCTCACAGAGTTGTTGTCAGGATAAAATGGATAAGCTGGGGGGGAGGAGAAGTATTGTATGTACGCTACCATTATCTGTCTGGAGGAAATGCAGGAAATGTAACCAACAAATAAAAATATTATCAAAACTTCCTAAGTTCCAAAATTCCCTCCACATTTTGCTAACTGCTTGACCACCAACAAACACCAAATACCCAATGTGAGCAAGACCATCTTAGATGTGTCCATTAACATGTCATACAGAACAGTACATGTAAGTGAAATTGTAGTGGAAATCAAAGAGAATAAAGGGAGGGAGGGGGAGAAAGTGCCTATAAGACAAGAATTATAAACAACAAAGACATTTCTTCAGTAATTACACATTTAATGCTAACTGGATACTGCTCCCTATAATTATGCTTCCATGTCATTAACGGGTATGTTTAGAATCAAAAAGTTATAGGACTATATAAATGCTTACCAACTCCAGCATTGTTGAACATTCCTGGCAAAACCAGCATGATGTGGTTGGGCCAATATTTGCGGTAAAGTGGCATTTCATATTCCTTCACCACAAGCAGATGGAGGTGGCTGATGCCTTCCATAGCATGATATAGATTCAAGAGGCCATGCTCATGGCGTCCACTTGAAGGAGTGAAAATGGGACTCTTTACTGCATTCAAGTTCTGTTAGCAGCACAAAGAGAAAGGAAGAGTCCATATATGTTGGGCACAACACATCTCTCTTTGCTTCTGAGGTGATATACCCAACTTTCTTGTAGGGAGAACATGCACACTGGTAGACCAAACTTTGCCAATCAGAGGGTTCTTCGTATTTCTCACCTGTCCCATCCTTTTCCTACAGAAATTAATTAATCCAACTGACTTCTATAGTAAACATTGATGGGTCTGCTAAGGCTCGGTAAAAAAAAACTACCCCGTTCCCTAAACTCTGCAGGCCACAACATAACAGAGAGAAAGTTGTTTTGCTCTCACTTTGTGCTTTCAATTAAAACCAAGTAGCTTGTTTCAATGACAACTAAAGAGAATCACAGCATTCTGTAAAGGAATGGCAATCAATAAATATTTGGGGCGGGTGTGGGTGTGTTAAAATAGTCTGTCATACTGATAGGCCTTTACTAACATTAATAATTGTTTTCACTTGCAGCTGACATCTTATGTCAAAAAGAAGTGTTTCTTTACAAAGCCCAGTGTTGAACAATGGAAGATGTAGTGATGGCTTTAAAAGGGGATTAGACAAATTAATGGAGATTACAGCTGTCAATGACTACTAGTTATGATGAGTATGTTCTACCACCAGTCAGAGGCAGCCTGCCGCTGACTGCTACTCACTGGGGAATAACAGAATAACAGGAGAGAGCTATTGCCCTCATATCCTGCTTATGGGTTTCCCACAGGCATCTAGTTGGGTACTGAGGGGAACACATGCTAGATTAGGTAAGGTTCTCAGTGCTCCAAACCAGAGTTTGGAAGCTTAGAAACAGGTGCTGGGCTTGCAAGCTCCCTCATCTGTCCTCTTTATCCCTTCAAGACATGGGCCTCCTCTTCCCTTTCCTGGTTTGCATACTCTATTTTCTCACAATGAGATCCAAATTAGACAAGCTATGCTTAGAGCTAACAGGAATTACTTCTATACCTTGATGATGAAATGTATAGTTTAAAGTGGCTTTGGGGTCAATTTTGTTTACTATTAACCAGAATTTTCCTAATTTGGATGTCACAACAAACTATGGTCATGCAAACTAGGAAGTGAAATGGAATCCATGCATGAGAGATTGTAAGAGAATGTTCATGAGCTAAGAGCATATTCCTAATCTTCCAAAGCGCAGTTTGGGACATTGGGAATGTGGCAAATGAATTCATCCATGAAGCCAAAGAGTGTTAATATATATATAAAATATAAAATTCACAACAGAACAACAAGCAAAAAGATCAGCAAGCTTCTAACTATATGAAGCAAGGGTGAGGGGGGTGGATTCACTTGAGCACGTCTTGTAGCTTCCTTGGGTTGTGGTAACTCCTAGTCATCTGTGGGCCCATAGTAACTCAAGGCTTACTTTATGGCCAGAGATGCTTGGGATGGTTAATTCCTGATTGGGGAGGGGGGAGCAATGCAGAGGGGAACTAACTTCAGAATCTAGGTCAGTTTCTCAGAGCTGAGCTATACTGAAATATTATGCTACAACAGGGTGTGTTTTACGTAGCTAAAACAGATTTCACCCACCTTATCAGATACAAGAGGAAGCCGCATGCTTTCCAAATGCTTGCCCTGCTTGCTGAAGACAAAATAGCTCTCTTTGGATTTGGGAATGATAAAATGAAGCTGGATCTCTTCTCCTAACATTGAGGATGAGAATGTAAATGCATGTAGGGTGGAGTCAGACATCTGCATGCAAGGAAGAGAAAGAAATTGTAACCTACTAAAGAGGCCACATGCCAATGCATTTCAACAAGTGTGGGCAACACAGTTGGATAAATCTTGCATAGAAAGTAATCTACTAAGCCTAGGAACACAGCTACAGTGGCTCGGTCTTCTACAGTTTTATTATTTGCAAGGTTACAGTATAGGGCATTTGTCATTCTCACTTCTTACATCAGGCTGCTTTAAAACTCCTGTCATTTAGGACAAGCTGGCTACTTTACTCATCGTCTTTACTCATTGTTGCATACTAATGCAAAAAGAGAAGCACCACCAAGTTTTCTGAATTGAAGAAGGATTTTTTGTGAATGTTGCAGAGCAGATGGGCAAGGAAGCCAATGGGCAAGGTACACCTTACACCTCTTGCACTGCATGTGTGTGGTTATGTGTGCGATGGCAGAATAATGCATCTTACAGCTGAACAGATGGATCGGGTCCCAGAACACAATTCAGCAAAACCGCATGCCCTTTAAAGGGCAGATCTACAATGTTATGTTGATTTTAAACCTTTATATATCATAGCTTCCTCTAAAGAATTCCATGATTTGGGATTTGGTAAAGCATTGAGGCATTTCTGCTAGATCAGATCTCTTTATCTTGCCCTCCAAACTCTCCCCAGGCTACCCTCCTGAGTCACACCCCTCTTTAGTCCTCCTGGAATGTGCCTGATAATGCTTCTTGCTTACCTGGAGGACAGAGGCAGAAGTTTGAGTGTGATGGAATGTCAAGGGTGCTTCCCAGACAGAGGAATGTACATGGCAGATACCGGTAGTTAACTCTTTAGTGTCAAAGATAACACATACAGTCACTCCCAAAGTTCTAGAAACCCCCCCCCCCCCCAATCTAGCATCTGGGCTGCAATTCCCAGGTCTGTACTCTATGGAGCAGTTGCAGCAATAGGGGACCACTCCCCCTCGACCAGTTTATGTACCTCCCCCTGATGGGCTGCATGCAGGCAGGCAGAGTCATTGCCTGCGTGGCAATGTCCTCTGCTCATCCCTTTTCAATCCCTTCCTGGTTCTGGGAGACAATGATGCAGGAAAGGATGGGGAAGCACCTGGCACTTCGCTTGCCTGACTTGCCTCTTTTTCCTCTTCTTCCGACCCATCCTGTACTCCACCCTCCAGCTCTGGAGCTTCCCCTGACTCTGACTCTTGTCACAGTTCCCCACAAATCACAGTTCCCCACAAATCACTGACCCCCTCTTCTGAGACATATTCCAGCCCTCCTTCAGCCCTAGTGCACACTCGTCCACGTTCAACCAGTCTGACAGAGAACTAGCCTACCATTCACATTTATTGTTCTGCCTACATTTGCCTCTGGTTCTGCCCACCCCTGGAGCATGTGGCCCCTGGGAGGCTGCCTTAGAATGGGGTGTGGACTTCAGGCTGAAAAAAGGCTCCCCACCCCTGGCACTAGAAGCATTCCTGTCTTCTATTCTGAAAGACTGATCTGGAGCAAGGATTGGCAGAAGGTAGATCAGAAGGTCCACCAGCAGATCTCTGGGTGCTTTTCAGCAGATCTGTAAAGGTTTCTGACTTGTTCCCAAGATAAAATGAATGATTGTTAATGTGCTTGTGTGACTTGAAGCCCAGGTCTAAATGGAAGCCCTGCATACCGGAACTGAAGGGTTTATGTCCATATATTGATGGCACTGTTCACAGTGATGGAAAGTATTGTAAGCTGCATACTTTGTCAACATCATAGACACAGTAGCCCGTTTTCTGTGTTCCTCAGCTTTGGTTTCTTTGCTTGGTTCTGTGGACGGAGACAATGAAGGAACAAAAGGCAATGACATTCCTGCTAGTTATTTAAATGTTCACAACAGAACTGAAAGATCAATTACTTTCTAAAATGTTTCAAATGGCTAGGAAGAAGAAAGCAGCAAAATCAGTTTTCACTTGCCTTGTTTTACTCTTTGTAGCTGGTTTGTATATACCAGACTCATGAGGAAATATTTAGGATCATGCACACTGAGGTCAAAAGGCATTTTGCTGATTATTTCAACATCAGGCCACTGATCATTGCTAGGCTGGGCAATTTCCTTGTCCTCTGTATGACCTGAAAAAGGAATTTTATGAATACTGATAGCAAATAAAATCTTATTATTTATACAGTACTTTCCCACTACCTAAATTCTCTAGGCACATAAACATACATTTCAATATGCTGTTGTCACAACTGCTCTGACAACAACTCACAACTCGCTCCCATTTTTACAGATGAAGGTCTGGTTCTGAGAGGTTGCATGCACATTCCATCTTTGAAGCACATTCAAAACACATTCTTTCCCTCACAGAGTTATAATCCCTGGCACCCTAAACAAACTAGATAGTAGCTTTCCTAGGAGTAAAACAGGGCCAAGATGTTAGAATAGTTAAAAAAAAAACCAGAACTTGGGCAGTTCAACTTAGCAACTTTGAAAGCTAGGCAATTGTGTCTGAAAATAATCTTTATAGTTACGTTATGTACATTATTTATGATGATCAAGGAGAATGTTGGACAAGGAGAATGCAAGTCTAACAAACACGTGCATTTCTAGTCCAATTTTCACTCATTTGTACAATTTGCAGAATGTACAAAAAAGTATACATTTCCTACAGAAGGCACACAAATCTTTGATAGCAGTATTTTTTTAAAAAATCCCTCTTCCCAGGGCACTCTGAAAGCTTCATCCCTGACAAAAAACTGGTCATAAAAAATTATAATTGGACCTTAGTACTTACTAGTATTAATATCTTCCTCATCATACACATCCACTTCCAGCAACCTGATCAGCATGCGAAAGAGAATTCGTAGGAACTGCAAGTAAGAACCAGTTTTCCCAACCTAAACAAAGCGGGGAGGGAACTCTCAGAAAAACGTATAATCGGAGAAGTATTTTTGTCTGCTATGAACTTTCATTTGAAGATCTGCTAAGGTGGCCCAGCATGGCTCAACAACCATCACCAGTCACTATGCAGTTTAAGTCCCCTTTTTTGTATTTGTCCTTTTGCAGAGAGAGCAACATCAGTTTATTGTGATCAAAGGTTTAGAAGATTAGAATTAGATAAGATTAGATTAGAATTAGATACATATCCAATTCAAGAAGGCTGCCCTTCTGCAGCAACGCCAATGCAGCAATACTGTGAAACAATACTGGCCCAGTTCACAGTAAACCAGTTGGTGGCTTACCATAAAGGCATCTTACTGGGTTGTTTTGTCTCACTATTGCCTGCATGAGGAGGAAACAAGCCATGATGCTTGGGGCTTAGCATTACATTTGAACCAGGAATCATAGTTTGTTTCACTCCAACAAACCACTGTAAGTAAATCTAGAGCAAACCTTCGCTACAATGATCACACTAATAGTTACTTTGCTCAATAGCAAAGTAAGGTCATATGCTACTGATATTAAGTCAACCCACAGATTTGCTCTCACTTTCCAAAGTGTTCTATGCAGTGGTTTGCAGGATTATGCAAGCACAGGAATAAGGAAGCATGGAAGAAAAACAGTTGACTTCTCTCACTGGCACACTTGCGTGTATCCTAACATGCCTTTCTATACCCTAAAGCCTGTTGGATTTCTAGTCCTCTCACTGTGCAGATATGTAGAATTGGTTCATCACATGTCTGTGTTATGCATTCCAGCACCGACTGTTGGAATCACAGGAGTGGATGTTTACTGTACTCTGTTTCCGTTTGTTTTTGCTTTCACTTCTGACTTCTCTCCAAGGAAGACCAGAGAGAGGAGACATGTTTTCTTTTGTTCTGCCTTATGCTTAATAAAGTAGCTTTAGTGCTTACAACCTCAGCCTAGCTCTGACTGCGTTTATCTCTGCTGGACTCTAAATATGTGCTCAGTGTCTCCAAGACATGAGTCATTATAAAATGTCGGGGAAGGTGGTTCGGAACTCCCTAGAGCTGCACGCTGATGGGAGAGACAGGCTGCAATCATTCCTGTCGCATGTCTGGGGGTCGTCCTAGCCCCCGGCTGATCCGACAAAGCCCAGCCCTTCTGAGCTGCTAAATCATTTTGACCCACCCCTAATCGCCCTGAAATTTGAGAGCTGCCACAACAGTCCCAAAGAGGACATTACCTGCGGAGGTCCCGTTAGAAGCAGCCGTCGTGGGTGAAAGTTCCTGCCGCTGGTGGTTTCCCCATGGTTATTGTAGTCCACATGGTGCTGCCGAGCTGCAGTCCACTGTCTGTAGTACAAAGACTGCTCTTCACTGGACATATCCTTGTGTATCAAAGGCCTCAGAGAGCTCACCCAAGACACATCGGCATGAGGCAAGAGAGAAGAGGAGAAAGGATGTTGCCCACTCTTCTGTGCACCAAGAAGGCAGTAGGCGGCTTTGGATAAGATCACAGTCCGGGGTAAGGACACCCACAAAGCCTTGCCTTCTTTCACAGACTGGCCCGGCCACCGGAATGACTGGCTGATGGAGGAGGATGCTGCTGACAGTTTAGAAGTGGTGCTGCTTGCTACCTGGTTGCCGAGAGAGTCACATTCTTGTTTCAGGGTCTCCCCAGCAGCAAATCCTTCATCAACTGAACTGTGGGCCACATTCTGGAAGTTCAGGGGTGGCGGTAGCTTTTGAGACTTGTCTGTAGCACTGGAGGAGCTCACACCATTTTCTGCTATAGAACCTGAAAGAAAGAAAGAAACTGAAAAATACTCAGTAAGCTAAACTACAGAATGTCACACCCATTTTCTGCCTTACAACATTTATACTGTAAATGACTTCATTCTGTTTATGGAAACCACAAAAAGGCAGGAGATGAAATAGTTGGTGAGTTAGTGAATTAGATCTAACCAGCCAGATCTTCTTCTGCTACAAATCTGAGAATTCTCATTTAAAAGTTTGATGATTGGCTGAAGTGTCAACAGGTGTGGCTGGCCCTGTCACTGCATTCCTGCCTGTCTTGACACAGGCAACAACCTACAAGGTCTAAGACACAGGTAGGAAACATTTATTTTTGTCTCACCTCACCCCCATGGGACCAACTCTGACAGATGAGCAGGACTGACTGGTGGCACTTGGGAGCCTTGAGGCAACATACACTTTTTTTGCCCACATTGTCAGATTTAAAACCACACAGGTAAAAACGGGTCACCTGGCGTTACTATGCCCCATCCACCTATCAAACTCAGCCCTCAAACTCATGGAGATTAGAATCCAAGCATGCTGGCTGGCTGTAGCTCCCTTGTTGTTGTTGTTTAGTCGTTTAGTCGTGTCTGACTCTTCGTGACCCCATGGACCATGTCCGAAGTATCTTTAATCTGCTCCTGATTATGATTAAAGGGATAACCCAAATTTGTCATTAACTGATCACAGTTAAAGGGTTCAAATGTCTCAATGAGTCCAGAAAGGAGAGTTCTACAACACACAGCTTCTCCTGTTTTTATATAACACTGTGATGGGAAAAGAGGGACGCGGGTGGCGCTGTGGGTTAAACCACAGAGTCTAGGGCTTGTCAATCAGAAGGTCAGCGGTTTGAATCCCTGCAATGGGGTGAGCTCCCGTTGCTCGGTCCCAGCTCCTGCTAACCTAGCAGTTTGAAAGCACGTCAAAGTGCAAGTAGATAAATAGGTACTGCTACAGCGGGAAGGTAAACGACGTTTCTGTGTGCTGCTCTGGTTCACCAGAAGTGGCTTTGTCATGCTGGCCACATGACCTGGAAGCTGTACGCCAGCTCCCTCGGCCAATAACACGAGATGAGCGCTGTAACCCCAGAGTCGGACACGACTGGACCTAATGGTCAGGGGTCCCTTTACCTTTATGATGGGAAAAGCCATTACATCAATCCTGGTTTCAAGCCATTTGTTTCAAGTCCAAACTGGTTTAGACCTATAAAGCCTTAAACGGTTCAGGACCACAATGCCTCAAGGACCACCTCTCTCCATATGATCTTAACCAGGCTCTGTGATCATCATCTGATGCCCTTCTTTGTGCCTCCTCCACCAAAGGTCCGTGACATGAGAATGGGCCTTTTCTGCAGTGGCTCCCCACTTGTGGAATGCTCTCTCCAGGATGGTTTGGCTGGTGCCTTCATTATATACCTTTCAGCAGCAGGCGAAAATGTTTCTCTTCAACCAGCCCTTGGGCTGATTAACATCCTATACCCTTTTAAATATGTTTGCAGAAGGGGTTGGGGAGAGGGGCTTTATTATTTCGTGTTGTTTTGTTTTTTCTTGTTTTTATTATGTAGTTTGTGTTTTTATCTTGTATTTTTATGTTGTGAACCCCCCCTGAGATCTACAGATGAATGGTGGTATACAAATCTAATACATAAAAGTCTGATTTTACATCGCATCCTTTCCACTTCCCCTCTGTACCCTCTTCCCCTTGTCCTCCTTCCCACTCTGAGATCTATGTCTGATTTCCTATTCTTCTATTTTCTCTTATAAAAACTGAAATTGCTTCTTACATTCCTGCTTGCTTAACTGCTGACTATTCAGCACCTCCCCAAAGTCCAATGTCTAAGAAAAAGGACACTCATTCCCAAGCAAGGACCATATGGAATGGTAAATAAACAGCTAACCTGAAGTTCCAGTCACAGCACTGCTGTTACTCTGAGGTCTCTCCAAGTCAATCAGCAGCTCATCCGTATCATTCTCACTGACACTGGCCTTTTCCTGCTCCTTTTCACTAAGGTCTAGAGCTACAATGGGTCCTCGGATTGCTTCCTTTGAAACATAGCAGCATGCCAGGCCCACTTCTTGTTCTAAGGCAGTGCGAGTTAAATAGCTTGAGTCAATCAGCCGAAGATCACAATATTTCAGGGATCTGGAAAATCAATATATAAGGATTTAACAAGGGGTGCATCATTGCATCATCATCATCATCATCATTATTTCAATAAAACATTTTGAGCTGTGGTTTTTAGTTCACAAGAAACATACTGCTTTCTCAAGTTACACTAGAAAGCAGATGACTGGAATGCTGGAACGAGGGAATCCACAGAACTATGGGATGGAGTCTTCATTTGATCTTTTATATTTGAAAAAGCTGCTGTTTCGGTCTTTTACCTTCCGATTCAGTGAAACTACTGAAGAAAGCATACAGCATTCTGCTAGAATGGGAAACGAAAGATGAGGAGGTCAAATCGGTTAAGATTAAATGGGCGCAAGATATAGGACATAATATACAATTTGAGGATTGGGAAAAATTGTGGAAAGTAGATTTGAAATTCACAGATTGTTCTCTTTTGAAAGAGAATTATATGAAAATTATGTACAAATGGTATATTACACCAGTAAAAATGGCAAAAATGTACAAAAGTGGGACAAATGTATGTTGGAAATGTAAAGAAAAAGAAGGTGCTTTATATCATATGTGGTGGGAATGTAGAGAAGTTAAAAAATTTTTGGGAGATGATATATAATGAATTGAAAAAGATGTTTAAAATGACATTTGTAAAAAAAAAAAACCAGAAGTGGCCTGCAGAAGAAGTAGCAATGAATAGTGGACCCTCAACCAGGCCAGGTGAATCAGGTCCCTGGTCTTCTCCCAGGCTGAGAGTTATCTGAAGCCTTAAGAAGGCTAGCATACTCCTGTTGAATTTTTTAAAACCGTTGTTCTGCTCCTGTTAATTAAGTGTGGTTTTCTACTTTTGATATCAGTGTTTTATTACCCTGATTGCATACTGCCCTGATAACTCTGCTGAAAAGCAGAACAAATGCTTTTAAATGAAATAATTGTGAAACCATTGAAATGAATAAGCAAATAAATAAATGAAATATTCATTTCAGTCAAGAACGTGTATTTTCACAATGACGCTGCGCGTTTTACAATGAGGGTTTGAGAGAGACTAAAAAAGTGTCACCTTTGCCGATTATCACTTAAAATAAGTGGTTAGAAGTTATGCATATACTCTGTTTCTCCGAAAATAAGACATACCCATAAAATAAGCCGTAATAGGATTTCTAAGCATTTGCGCAATATAAGCCATACCCCGAAAATAAGCCATAGTGATAGGCGCATTTCTGGAGGGTGCCAAGGAAGAGGCGAGGCTGGACGTGTAATAAAAATTAGACATCCCCTGAAAATAAGCCATAGTGTGTCTTCTTGAGGAAAAATAAATATAAGACAGTGTCTTATTTTTGGGGAAACATGGTATCTTTTGAAATAACATTTGCACTGTAGAATTCGGGGCATACCTGGGAAACGTTTCCCCTAGTGGATCCTTGCCAGTTAAAATAACAATACAAGGCAGACCTTCTAAATCCTGGTAAGTATGAGGAAGCCAATCCTCCCGCTCATTTCCTCTCCAGGCCTGTGAGAAAAGAACAGCAAGAAAGCTTGAGATCCATTTCCCCCCCAGTATTACTTCTCATACATTCTTTGTTCTAAGCACAGTAATTGCATACGTATCCAAATCAAGTTCATTCTCTGAGGCTAGCTGAATGCTAATGGGTTTGTTGCATCTCTCTGAAGGACACCAGACTTGCAAAGCTCATTTTTCTGGGATGACAGCAAGCCAGATTGGACTGTGGCTTTGTGGTGTGTGTTAACCCTTTGCTGCAGTCCCAGCTGGAATGGGGGAGGGGAAGCTGTGTGTACTATTCATTTTGTGAATAGCTGGCATGGGTGGGGAACAAGTCCTTAAAAAATAATAATTCATTTTTATCCTTAACAATTATCATAATAAATAAAGCATAATCATGTATACATAGGATTCTCTGAATCCCTGGACTTCCCTCCACCTTTCCATGGTTTCCATCGTTATTCTTTTCCAGCTGTATCTTATAATGTTCTCCATATTTTCTTAATACAGTAGTACCTTGCTGTTTGAACTTAATCCTTTCCGGGAGTCCATTTGACTTCCGAAACCATTCGAAAACCCAGGCGCAGCTTCCGATCGGCTGCAGGAGCTTCCTGCACTCAAGCGGAAGCTGCGTTGGACGTTCAGCTTCCGAAAAACGTTCGCAAACTGGAAAACTTCTGGGTTTGCGGTGTTCAGGAACCGATTTGTTTGGGAGCCAAGCTGTTCAAGAACCAAGGTACTACTGTACTCAGTTCTCACCATAGTTCTCTACATTGCAAGTGTTTTTTGTTTGTTTTTTTAGAATCCTGCCAATGTTTTTAATTGTTTACAATGTTCTTTTAAGTAACTTACAATTTTTTCCCATTCTTTATTAAGGTGGGGAGCAATTCCAATTGGGGCCATGACAGAGGGTAAAGGGTTAACACCCCCCCCCATCTTGCTAACACTGTTACCTGGCTATTTATGAAAGCAAAATGAGGTATGCAATACCCAACTATGTGAAATACATAGTTGGTCAAGCTTACTCCGAAAATAGAATACAACACATATAAGCAAAGTAAACTACTGAGTTGGACAGTATCCAGCCTTAAGGTTTCACAGACACCTTATTAGGTATAATGTTTTCCATTATATTAGCTTAACTGGCAGTTAGTTTGGAAAGAAATCAAAGTGGTCAATTCAATACAAAACCATGCAGTACTAACCTTGGACACTGGAGGATTATAGCGCTGACCTCTCTCAGCACAATGATTAACAGAAGAGACTCAATTACTGACAAGCCAATGCCAACTATTTGCCTTAAATTGTATCAGTGATGGGGCCTACTCATGACCTCTTCAAGAAAAAAATGCTAATGACCAGATCAATTACATTTGACATTCTGTCCGCTGGCCAAAATCCTATTATTTTAAAATATGAAGTAATACAGTTTTTCTCTTCTTTCCTTCCATGTCTAAGAACATTTCGCTTTTCTGTCACTCAGAAACTTTCTTGTCATAGAGGTTAGGTTACCACAGTCATGTCCTATCTGTGACCTGATGACGACTCTTACAACACCTGATGCACTTACATAACATTGTTACATGGTACTCAGAAGTACCGTATTGGCCCGAATATAGGCTACACCCGAATATAAGCCACTTCCTTAAAATTCCGCTCACACCTGTTCCGTTTTACCGTATCTCTCATTTCAGCAGCGATATCGTAAAAGCCAGTTTTTGTAAGGTCATGAATTTAAGCCATACTTTAACTTTTCACAGCCAGAATTTGGGGGGAAAGTGAGGCTTATATTCAGGCCAATATGGTAAGTTTCACCTGCCATGGGGTATACTCTCTAGTCCTCAGTAAGCATACTCAGGACCGCCAAGTTGTGAGTGGTTTACTAGATACAAATTAAGCAGTACAATGGTACCCTGGTTCTCAAATTTAACCCATTCCAGGAGTCCGTTCAACTCCTGACACCGTTCAAAAACCAAGGTGCGGCTTCCAATTGGCTGCAGGAGCTTCCTGCACTCAAGTGGAGCCCATGTTGCATGTTCGGCTTCCGAAAAAGTTCACAAACTGGAACACTTACTTTTGGGTTTGTGGCATTCGGGAGCTGATATGTTCGAGAGCCAAGCCGTTCGAGTACCAAGGTACCACTGTATGTGAATTAAGCAGTATATCACTTTCTTTCCTTGCAATGCAATGTGTTTAAAGCTGTATTGTGCTTCATTACCGGTTTCAAATAACTGGACAAGTTTTATTTGCTATTTTGCTGCAAGAATGTACATTTTTATCTTTGAAATTTCTGGATTAAAACAATCCATATTTACAATTCGTATGCATTTCCTCCTTCTCTGCTTGCTGAAGTATACATGGCTTTGGAACTGTACGGTATTTTCAAGGAAATAACAAAATGCAGGACTCTCCCTGTCACATACTCTGTCCCAAGACACACCCCTCACCATCCCTAATTTAAACCCTTGGGTGATTTTGCCTGGCTGGAATGTGTCCTTGAATTCTGATAATGGTTCTTACTTGCCTGGATAGAGGATAGAGAAGGATGAGGGATGCGTGCTGCAAAGGTAAAATTCTATTCCCCTACTATAATGGCTAACATTTGCAGCTAAAGCACAAAATCTAACCACGACCATCTGAATGAAGGAAAGTAGCTTATTACGTTGTCTCTTCTCCATGGGAAATTTAAACACACATCAACAAATGACTAGGAAGATGCTTATTGCATGAAAACCCGTAAGTTCTATGTAATATGTAACACAAAAGCAAACAAGCCACCTATGCTAACCTTTAATCGCTTCACAAAGTGCTTGGCAACACTAAGTTCTGAAGCTGGATTCCCCAAGATGATCTCAAACCGATACTGCAGGCCTAGTTTATCTCGAGCTTCTTGCAGCCTCTCTTTTGCCAGCATTGCCAGTTGTACAGAGGGAATCCTGATGACTAGCATGTGGCCACGGCCATTCTTATCCTTGCCGGGTGTAGTGATGATGTCATCCATTATGCTGAGAGTCTCAGGTGTGCTGTGGTCCCTGAGGGAGGCCATGGTGGTGAGGGCCATCAAGGCTTCCAAATACTGCTGAATAAGCAGATAGCAGCGAATCACCATGCTGTGCAGCCTGGGGTACCTTGAAAAGAGCACAGCTGAGTTTTAATCAGTCAAGTTAGTAGGTGCTGGTCTGATGTTGGGTCCAAGCATCAGACAAAGAAAAGGAAGAAGCATAGCCTGGGACTCTTGGAAAATATTCTCATTGCTGCTTTTGCATACATTTCTATACTGCTAGCAGAATTATAGACAGACCCTAAACATCACGATCTAATCCAATTCAATCCAGAGGTTAAGTCCCACTATGTTCAGTGGAGATTATTCCATAGCGTGTTCAGGACTGAGTATCCTTTCCTACACAGTGCTCATTAGGATGGGGATTTTGACATTCCTCTTTCTAGACACACATACTCATGGACTTAGCTAAATACTATTCCAAAAGCATTTACCTCTCTAACAGTGTATTCACCATTTTTTCAAAGGTTTCATCACATCTCAGAAGAGGACTTGTGATTCCCCACTGCAGAGATTTGCTGTATTCATTCAAGCCAAAATACAGCTTCTCATCTTGGCTCAGTTCCTCCTGCTCCAAACAGAGATAATGCAAGCAATGTGATTCTTAAGAGTGTATACTTGTCCTATATACAAAACACTCATGTGTTCTTCGCTTCCCCTTGAAAATTATCATTATGTTCATACATCTTATAAATAGCCTTTCCCCTTCATAAACAAGGTATGAAATAACATTTGTTCAATATAGCCACAACCATATTGCCCACAGATTCTGTAGCTGAATGAAGAACTATAATAGTCCCAAATAATGGATTATATAGATCTCCACATCAGTTAATTTGTCCTAAAATCCCTTTATGAGGGAAGTAGTCTAATGTAGGGCTGCCTTCAAAAGACAGACCCAAAGCTAAAATGATTTCAGAAAGCAGCAAGTAGACTGCTAAATGGACCAGGGGATGGTCTCACATCGCACCTCTTTTGAAACAGCTTCACTGGCCTCCTGTTTGTTTTCTGGCTCAGTTCAAAGTGCTGGTGCTTACTTCTAAAGCAGGCATCCCCAAACTGCGGCCCTCCAGATGTTTTGGCCTACAACTCACATGATCCCTAGCTAACAGGACCAGTGGTCGGGGGAGATGGGAATTGTAGTCCAAAACATCTGGAGGGCCGAAGTTTGGGGATGCCTGTTCTAAAGTCTTACATGGCTTAGGACACAGGTATCTGCTGGACCGTCTTCATGTCTTACAATTCACCTGAGATATAGACTGAGGCTCTTTTGGGGGGGCTCCCAACATCAGCAGTAAGTCAGGTGGCAACCAGGGAGAGTGCTTTTTTTTGGCAATGGCACCCTATCTGTGAAGTGAGGCTTTCCCAGTGAGGATCACTCTCCTCCCCCTCCCCTGGCTTTTAAACACTGCTAACATTTAAAGTTATTAATTCATTAAAATTGCTGTGAGCTCTTACTGGCTGGAGGTGGAGTTTTTTTCATCCTATGTATAAAAAAACCATTTATTATTATTCTAATGTAAATATTTAAGTGTCTTATGAATGGTGATATGTTTTGTCCTATGGTTAAATGTTTAATTCTGTTAGCTGTAGTTTATTTGTTCGAAGATGCCCTATTCCCCTCCCAGTGTGGTTTAACAATCTCCTCACAGTGCACTCAGAATTGTAGCTCTGTAAGTAAAATAGGGGAGCTCCTAACAACTCTCTCAGCACCTTTAATAAACTACAGTTCCCAAAATTCTTTGGGGGAAGCCGTGACTGTTTGAAGTGGTATCTTAGCACTTTAAATGTAAGGTGTGAATGTGACCAAAGCTGGGAAGGAGGGAAACACCTTTGGCAGCTAGCAGTACTGTACTGGAAGGGAATGTCACTGGTCTTTATACTGATCAGAGCCATTAGAAGGGGCTAATCCAATTGGTGTTCTGAGAGTTCTTGGGTAAAAGCAAGGAGGTCCTGTGAGGTAGCCACAGAGGCTGTGGACAACAAAGCATAAAAAGCCAGATGAAGCGTCAAATAATTTGTTGGAGGTGGAGTCAGGCAGCGGACAGTTTAAAAGGGAAAGACAGAAGAAGAGACATAGCTGAAGAGACAGAGGCTGCCAGAAGCTGAGGGGTCTGGTATGCAGCTGAGTGTGAGAGGCTGAAGAAAAGCTAAAATGGGAAGGACCAGAAGTGCAGTAAGGGGTGGAAAGTTCCAGAGGAGTTGTGCTTAGGAAAGCAGAGAGACTTCAACAAGCAAGCAGCTAGAAATCTGAAGCCAGTCTTCAGGGTGGTGGTCCTGACCAAAGTGAAAGCTTCTCTTCAGAAAGAAGTCTGCAATGTGGCTAAGATCGATCAAGTCCATGAGAAGCAAAGTGAGGGCTGGGTCAGAGAGAAGACTTCATTCCAGAAACCAACTGTATTCTGTGAGTACTAGCTGGGGTAAAGAGACAGAGGAATTAGGCCCTTAATTTAAATAGGGCAGCGGTGGGGTCAGGGCTGTCTTAAGCGCCCCTGGCGCCGTGGTGTGCCGGATCCCTCCGGTGCCCCCCACCCCGTTTCCCAGCGCGGTGGGCGGGCAGGCACAGCACGGTTGCCATGGGCGCAGCTGCGCGGTGGACCGGCCGGCCAGCGGGCGGGTGCAGCTCACGGCGCCCCCCCTGGCGGGCTGGCGCCGTGGTGCCCTGCGCCACCCAGCCTGGCCGTAGGGCCGGCCCTGGGTGGGGTATTTTAGTTGTTCTATAATGTTTGTATTTTTGGAGTCTTTTGTAAGCACTCTATGGATGTCAATTGGCCATTTAAGGTTGGGCTATACATCACAGAAAATAAATGAAGTTGGCACCACTAACAACCAATTTCTGGAACAAAATAAAAATATCTGAAGAAGTGTGCATGCACATGAAAGCTCATACCAATGACAAACTTAGTTGGTCTCTAAGGTGCTACTGGAAGAATTTTATTTTTTTTGTTTCGACTATGCCAGACCAACACGGCTACCTACCTGCAACTAGAACCAATTTCTGGGATTTACCAAAGCATATGAAGCAATTGATAGGCGAGACAAGGATCAAGTTGAGCATTATATGAATCCTATCCTTTCTTAGATGCCATCAGAGCTTGACTATAGACTTGATTAGATCAGCAGAGGAAATCAATTCCCACTTTATGACAACAGCAGGGACAAAGACCAAAGATGTTCATAAAAGCACATAAACGCTTCCTAAAAGCTATTATAACATTTAGACCTCTTACCATGTTGCCTAACTGTATCCAGTGTACTTCATTGGCAGAGCTGATTCTGGACTGCAGAGTTTGAAGAGCGTATGGGAAAGAACTCACTTGGAGGACAAGGAGGTTGAAAGCTTCAAGTACCTCTCTGCAATTTATCATTCTATCAGCCAGTCCATGACTAGGCTCCCCATGGGATAGAGAACTTGAGATGGCACTAGGAAAAGCAACAAGACATTTCATTTTTAATGTCTGCTTCGTGTTCTGTAGATCAAAACTAAACAAAAAGATTACAACAGGAGCTACAGAAGTCACTTAGGACAAAAAGAATCAGGAACTACTTAAACATGGCGTTGGTGTACGAATGCAGAAATATTGGCTTAATGTCCCCTACTCCACTCTACAAAACAAGGTTTCATGTAGTAAATATTTGTGTTGCAGTGCCTGTTTATAAAATTACTAATTGGTGGTACCAGTTATATAGAAAGTGGCTCTGTGTTTTTCAAGAGGTTGGGGAAGAAAAGAAAAAGCTAGTAAGTTTGAAGCAGAGGTGAGCAGCATGCAGGCCCCAAAGTGGGGAATTTAAAGTGTGGGTCATGCTGTATCATATGGCCTATTCTGAATCTCTGGTACCCATTGTCAGCATCCTAATGCTATGAACACCACGACTCTGCCCATTTCGCAAAATCTGGTCTTAAGGCAGTCAGTCACAACAAGACATAGTACAGATAGAACAGAGCATACCACTGACACTGGGCAGGATTCTTGAAACCCATGGCGGTATAAATGAGGGAGCTGCTATGGAAGTGATCCAATGGACACAAGTGGCTGCCCAATTGCCATTTATCTACAATATTCCATAACACAAGCCCTTCACCACCTGGAGCCATAATCATTTTGGGTTTTGTCCTGTGTCTTTAACAGCAGCATGTGGCAGGAAGGTGTCTGACAGATATGGTTCATTCTGTACTGCAGTGACGGGTGCACTTGTTTCAACTTACTAAAAACCTAAGAGCTCATACTTGCACCTACAATTTGAATGAAAGCCTACAGTATAATATTAACTGTTAATATATGCTTTACTTTGAAGGAATTACCTTGTTAAATCCACATGGGCATTGTCATGCACCAGCACAAAAAGGGTATACGGATTCTGCTTTACCCGTCTCATGAAAACATCAAACTTGGTTTGAATATCATTGTCTAGCCGCACCACGTATTTTTCAGCTCGTTGGTAAGCTGCTCCAGTTTCTTCAAGTCCCAAGTCTACAAGAACACCTGAAAGAAGAAACTTTGCTTTTGCCCAATAAACAAACAAACAAGTTCTGGAGATGCCAAAAACATGCTGCAGAACAAATCAAATGCCAACTCAGCCATGAAACTCAACATATAGGAAAAACTCACATGTCATGCATGGTAAGCTAGGATTCCTGGTTTAGCCTGCGTTATTGTGACTAAGTAGCACACTGTCACACAGAGATAGTTTTGTCCCTACTTCAAACCTCCCTTCAAGTGAAAAAGTAAAACAAACCAGGAAGCAACAATTAACTTGGCTTCCTGTGATGTGTCCTGGATTATTTCTCCCAAACAAACCAGGATTTGTAATTCAAAATTTGTTTTATGATCCTGCCTTGTTTGGGAGCATGATACCAGAAAGCTGGGTTTGCACATGACGGGAAGCCAAGCCTAACTGCAGCTTCAGAACAAACTTTCTTCATTAACAATATTATCTATATATTAAATATGTGTAACTTCTGTCAAATGCCCTAGGCTACATTTCATTACCAGATTTGTCCATTGTCACTGTGTGTATTTTGTAAAACTCTATGAATGTCAGAAACTATACTGTGCACAAAATTCAGGAATCTAAAAGTGTTTAGTTCATTTTTTTTTTTAAAAAAAATCAAGTTTCTAGTTCCCAAAGTCTGGCAAGGAAGACGAAATCTTAAATCCCAAAAGCAGAAGCAAAGAGACAAGCAAAGTTTCCATTGGGGGCACTATATCAATTCCCTGAGAATCCATGTTCCAGCCAGTGAGTGATCACGTGAAACAGAATTATGAAACAATAAGGAAATGCTTATCGAGATGCCTGATTTGTGTGAGATATATAAGACACAGACATAATCTTCTCTTTGATGCAGAATTCACAGGAGCACAGCTGCAGATTACGTCATGATCTTTTGTATTTTGATTTTATTTCATTATGAATTCAGTCCAGACATATATAAAACGCTTTGTTGGATTTAATACGCTGCTTTTCTCCTTGCTTTCCTTTACCTGATTGTCGAATCCGTTGAATGGTTTGTTGGACCAGCACCTCTGAACGAGGGACTACAACAATGAAATCTACTTTGCTGAAGTGACCAAGATCCAGGCTTTGGTTGCCACTGTCTGCAATGGCGCATACCTGTGACAAGAGCTTTCTGGCAATTGTGAGTTGTGGTTGATAAATTTGGAATGTTTCAGTGTCCAAATCTAGGAGAAAAAAGAACTATAATTTAGCTTCTGGGTGCCAGAGAACAGTCCAGAGATGCCCATCAATTATTTTCTATTTCTGAAGCTAAACAAGCCTAGTCAGTACATGGAAGAGAGCTGAATGGAACTTAGTCTCAGGTGAAGTGTGTGTAGTAGCAGTAGGGATTTGGATCTGGCTGGCAGACCAGATCCTGGGTTCTGCCACCCTTAGTAGACCACATTGACAAGTGGGTGTGTCAGTCACTCGGCACTGCCAGGACAGCAGGTGACCCAAAGGAAAATCCATGTTGAACCAAGCATGGCTTGAAGTCACCACCCATAAGTCAATAAGTACTGACTTCAAGCTCCCTTTTTTGTGAATTTTGCTACACTATGAAATTCCCTATGGAGAAACTGGTAGCAGAGCTGACAAAAGCAAGCTCTCAGCTGATCAGGTGGGACAGCAAACCTGCCTTGCCATTGAACACTCTGGAACACGGGTGTCAAACACAAGGCCCGGGGGCCAAATCCGGCCCGCCAGACCTCGTCATGTGGCCCGCCAAGGACCCAGCAGCGGGACCTTGCTGCTGAGGCGCCGCGCTGACAAAGTGCCAACAAACAGCTGGGGCCGGGGGGGGGGTAGAAAGGCGGCCGGAGCAGCGCCGCACGGAGAGTCCCGAGCCTCTGCGACGCAGAAGTGCTCTGTAGCACTTTGAATCCTCCTCCTCCTGCCACGGCTCGGCGCCTGGAAACGGCTGCTGCTGCTGAAGCACAGACAAAGCACCCAGCAGCGCCCCGTGGAGGAGGAGGAGGATCCAAAGTGCTACAGAGCACTGCTGCGTCCCAGAGGCTCGGGACTCTCCGCACGGCGCTGCCGGGCACCGACCCGGCAAGCCTCCGCCTCCTCCTCCTCTTGCCTCACCTCCTCCTCCTCCTGCCACGGCTCAACCTCATGAACGTGAGCTCAGCAGCAGCTCAGCCTCACGAACGTGCAACTCTGAGGCTTTACGCACTTCTCCTAAAACGGACACCCGCTGCCTCACGCTGCACAGGAAATGCTTTTTGCCCCTGGGTCCCTTCGTGCTCTTTTCTGGCGCTGAATCAAGGCAGCGACCCCCCCTTCCCTTTCTTTCTTCCTCTCTCTCGTTCTTATTCTTTCTTTCCCTCTCCTTCCTTCCTTCTTTATCTCTGTCTTCTCTCCCTCTTTCTTTTTCTTTCCTTCTTTATTCCTTCTTTCCTACTCTTCTTTCTCTCACCTCTTTCCTTCCTCTCTCCCTCCTTCCTGCTCCCTCTTTTCTTCCTCCCTCCCTCCCTCCCTCCCTCCCTCCCTTCCTTCCTTCCTTCCTTCTGTCCTTCCCATCTTTCTTCCTCTCCCTCATACTTATTCTTTCTTTCCCTCTACTTCCTTCCTTCTTTCTCCCTTTCCGTCTTCTCTCCCTCTTTCTTTTTCTTTCCTTCTTTATTCCCTTCCTTATTTCCTACTCTTCTTTCTCTCCCCTCTTTCCTTCCTTCCTCTCTCCCTTCCACTCCCTCTTTTCTTTCTTCCTTCCTTCCTTCCTTCCTTCCTTCCTTCCTTCCTCCCTCCCTCCCCTCCCCCTCCCTCCCCTCAGAAACATAGGATGCTGCTTTATACTTCTGGCCCTTAAACCCTGGAACCAGGAGAGCAGCTCCAGTGAGTCAACCTCAGCCAGTCCCTTTGGTGAAGGGTGGTGGCTCACTGGCAGAACATCTGTCCTGCATGCAGAAGGACCCCAGCATCTCCAGGTACTAGTAGCTCTGCAAAGGTCCTGCATGAAACCCTAGCGAGCCTCCACCACCCAGTGCAGTTACAAAAAATCATTTTTCAATAAATTGTACAATAATTGTACATTTGAATATCTACTTGCCATTATTCTGACTATGTTTCTGCTTTCAGAGCTAGTTATTACTTACATTATTACAAAAAACAGTAATAATTGAATGCAGTGACAATAATTTATGATAATAAAGAGTGGACACATAGTCCTACAGATACAACCGGCCCTTTGAGGGTGACCAAACTGCTGATGTGGCCCCCGATGAATTTGAGTTTGACACCCCTGCTCTGGAATGTGCTTTAAGGCTCCTAATTGTGCACTGACAGCCTCACATATGATGTCAGATACATGACAGGTGGGGTTGGTGTGCATGAAAAGGCTTTGCAGGTCAAACTGGGACCCACAAGCGGGTGGCTCCCCATGCCTGGTAGATAAGCAGTGGCAAATTACAGAAATCTTCCCCCCCCCTCGAAGGAGAAATTCCATTTCTGTGTAGGGACAAGTGTAGCAATATGGTCCTTGTGACCCAGCACTTTTTGATCCAGAAATAGTAGATAAATAAATATTTAAAAATTAGTAATATTACATAGTGACTGTGACTTGTTTAAAAAGCAGCTTTATACAAGTTTGTAGCTGTTTTGGTTGCTAATGCATAAAACTGCAGTAGATGTGGGCAGTAACACATTTCAAATCACTTTTTAAATACCCTTCCTGTAGCCAAAGCACACAGGAAATTTTTTCAACACCCTTCTCGCTTCATTCATACCACACTGGAAACACCTTTCTAAGATTACAATAGGTGGTTTCTGTTATAGCATTTTGTTATCAGAAGCCTGCTATGAATTTATTTGCCATACTGTACTTGGTTTACAGTGGTACCTTGGGTTACAGACGCTTCCGGTTACGTGTTTTCAGATTGTGTACCATGGAAAACCCAGAAGTACTGGCAAATTCAGTATAAACCTGGCAGAAGATACCACAACTGTGGAACTACTGACACCACTTTCTTCTTCCCCCCCAGAATTAGGGTTCCGTGGGAATATTTCTATGCCAAGCAAATACCATGTTTTCTGTGGCTTCATGGTCTGGGCCAGTGTAATGAGAGCAGGGTAGAATCTTAATAGTGCAAGCTTTTATATTCTCCAATTCCCAGGTGAAGGCTAACATTTGGTTTCCACATAAAGTGTTTGTTTTTCATAAGGAAGCCCTTACCTAATTCTTGGGTGGAAACCATGGCAGCTGCTTCTTGAGATGACACACATTCATTGACATCCCCATTGAATGGGATTACGACGTTATCTCCTCGTCTCTGTTGCATTGTCTCTAACAACTTGTCCAGTTCATCGCCTAGTAAAGAACTTTCTTTTAGAACAATAAGGTAGATTAAAAGGTATACCACATCCCTATGAAATCTTTCCAAGAAACGGTGTAAAGAAACATCATGCCACTATTGAACACCTATCCAGCATTTCCCATCCAAATATTGCGGAGCAAATGAAGATGAACAAAAAGGTTAAAAGCCAACCAGAGCTGTCCAATCTGCTCTTTTAACATCAGTGGTTAGGTCATATAATAAGTAACATTTGCAATGGAATTGATGGAATTGCTTTGGGATGGTTCTGTTTCTTCCTAAAGAGCATGTTCCAGAATTAGTGCTGAGAAGACTGCCCCCACTCTGAGTTATACCCTACATATTTCCACTAGGTTTAAGCTTATATTCTATGCTTTTTAAAATCCCAACAAAACCACTGGGAGAGTTCATCCAGATGGAGGCATCACAAAAATGCAGATTATGCTAAATTCTATTCCCCCTTTTCACTAATGGGCTGGATGATGGTTCAGTCAAGACAAGAGAAAGCTATTTACAGTGGAGGACTCGAGGGACTGGCTAGCTGGTGAAGTCCTTGTGGTAGACTGGCTCATTCTCTCCCCTAAGGAAAAGAATCTTTTCTACTCTTCTCTAAAAGTGTCTGTTCCCACATGAACCTGCTAAAATGCTGAGATCAGCTTCAAGAGCCCTTCTCCTTATGGAACTGAGGCAAGTGACAACAGGAGAAAGGGTATTTTTAGAAATCCTGAAATGAATTGGTTTCTTTTATTTGTATAGGACTTTTAACTTGTTTCAGTGCTGTTTCTTTTTAGGCTTTTAGTTGTACTTGTTTGTAGTTGCTGATTCTTCTATTGGTTTTACTTATAAACTGTGAGTTGCTCTGAAAATGTTAAATCTTTTAAATCAAACAAAACAAATTAAGCAAACACTATTGGGCTTGACATTGCTGTAAAGTGTCTCAGTTACCCTGTTTCCCCTTTTTTAATACGTAGTCGTAAAGTAAGCCATGGCAGAGTTTTTAAGCATTTGAGAAGTATAAGACATACCCCGAAAATAAGGCATACTTACGCGCTGCGGAAACCAACCCCCACAGGCACCTCCACTCACAGAGTCACTCCATGCGGCCGGCACTGCAGGAGTGCGATCAGCTGTGAAGTGGCGCTCCAAGAGCTCCGCTTAACAGCTGATCGCGCTCTCGCCTTGCTGGCTGCATTCCCGCGCTCCACCTTCTCGTCCACAGTCATCCCTGCCGCTTCCATGCTTGCCGCCACCACTGGGCTCACTGCTTCTTCCTTGCCTGGCCCGGCCAAGGAGCTTGGAGCGCCCTGCAGTGGCAGGCGGAGCGCCTGAGCCAGCGGCCTCCACCTGGCCCGGCCAAGGACTCCTGCAGCCATAGCTGCCAAGTTTTCCCTTTTCACGCGAGGAAGCCTATTCAGCATAAGGGAAAATCCCTTTAAAAAAGGGATAACTTGGCAGCTATGCCTGCAGCCCCGCCACTCAGAACCGGTGGCTGCTGCAGCGCCGAGCACTCAAGAGAGCCCAGCAGCGCCCTGAGCCAGTGCCCTGAGCCGTAAAAACCGTACCAGTAATAAAAAAATAAGACATCCCACCGAAAGTAAGCCACCCTGTGTTTTTTTGAGGAAAAAAAGTTATAAGACGGTGTCTTAAAAAGGGGGAAACACGGTAGCTTCCATGACCCAGAATGCCTTTTAGAAGCTTCGGTTGATTGACGGTTGTGCTAGAAGAGAGAGACCTGGGTGTTGGCCTTGGAAACCAGACTGGGCTCTATACAGGGCATTCTTTGAAAACTGTCCAGAAACTTCAACCGATGCCCATTTCTTAATAGGTGTGAGCTATTGAGGACCTCTCACGCTAGCTCTGCAAAATTTCCATTTGCTTCCAGTTTATTTCCAATCGCCATTCAAAGTGCCAATTTTGCTCAGTTAAACCCTACATGGCATGGGCCTCAGCTATCTCAGGAAATGTAGTTTCCCGCATGAAGCCTACAATTTAGCATTTTAAAGAACTGCCAATGAGGCTCTGCTCTAAATGCCTTATTTCCAAGGGCTGGAACTTACTTCAACTAAGAGCGAGCATTTTTGTTTGTGGCTCCTGAGCTGTAGAACACATTTCCTGGAGAGACCTGTCTATATGTTCTTCCTTGGACTCATTTTGAAGCAAAGTGAAAGCATTTTTATTCTTCCAGCCACTTGGGATTTCCCTGGAAGTATGCTTTTAATGTCGGCCTCTCCACCCCCACCAAACCATTTTATAATGTTAAATTTTCAAATTGCCTTAAAATGGCTCTAATTGCTTTAAAATTTGCCGGGGGGGGGACATACGATGTAGAAATGTGGTAAACAAACAAAACGCAACCCTCTAATGCCATGGTTGCTCCAGTCTAGAAAGAGGCAGTGAATGCCAATGATTAATGTTAAATGAAACAGGAGGGGGAGCCCTCACTTCATAAAACAAGCATAAGGAGGCAAGAGATGCTTTTAAGCTGAGGATGGAGAATAATATTATCTGCTCACTTCCTTGTACGTTGGCTATCACACATCTACCTCCTATACTAAACGTTGAGATTTCCTGAGTCAAGATATCTCAAAAACTCTACTATTATTATCTTTTAATAGGTAGTTGTGGGCTTCAAAGTATCATGAAAGCAGCAGCTCTGTGTTGGTCACAATTGACTCTCTCTCTCTCTCTCTCTCTCTCTCTCTCTCTCTCTCTCTCTCTCTCCACCAGGCATGTCAAACCTGCGGCCCTCCAGATGTTTTGGACTACAATTCCCATCTACCCCAACCACTGGTCCTGCTAGCTAGGGATCATGGGAGTTGTAGGCCAAAACATCTGGAGGGCCGCAGGTTTGACATGCCTGCTCTACACACACACACACACACACACACACACACACACACACACACACACCACACTCTATATATATGAGAGAGAGAGAGAAATTGACAGATCTTTAAATCAAAGAAGTAACAACAGGAATTTTAATTCACTCACCTAAAGATGTGTTTTTGAAATGTGATGCCAGATAACTAACTTTTCCCGTAATGAGCTCATAACTGATTTCCTTTAGAAACTCACTGGTAGTAAGCATACTCTCTGCTAGAGCTCTAGACTGATACTGACCTAGAGAACAGAAAGGGAAGAATCATAGGACATTGTCTGATACAATGATACTGCCTTCATAAAGGACACCATGTGTCACAGCTCCAGTTTTAAGGATCTATAAGCAATTTGTGAGAAATGAAAGTTTTAGCCGAGAACCCCAAATGCTTGACCTTCGATGACACCCCTTTATTTATTTAGATCCTTGGGCATCTGTCTGAACTTCTATCCAAGCATTTAAAAAAAGCCCCTGTACATAAGGATAAAAACAGTTGTACACCATTTTACTACACAGTAAGTGGCCTGGGTAGTGCAGCCAGTACAGCATGAGACTCTTAATCTCACGGTCATGGGTTTGAGTCTCATCCTGGGCAAAAGGTTCCTGCATTGCAGAGTGCTGGATTATATGACCCTTGAGGTCTCCTCCAGCTCTGATTCAATGGCAGGAGCTGATATGCAAATGTTGTTTTTAACCAGTATTCATCCTATCTAATGGTAGTTCATATTCTGAAACAGAAAAAATCTCATTAGTAAGAAATATATTTCCTGATGTGCAAATGGTGGTCTCAATCCCACAACTACTCTCAACTTATTCAGATCTTCTTCTTTGTATTTTTTTGTGCTTTGGAAATATTTGTATTTCCAGCGTTGGAGCCATAGAAATGTGGGTGGGAAGAATTTGATTGGTGTGAGAGTGCTGAGGAGGACAGAAGCCCTGAAAATCAGACATGGTATTCTATCCCTTCGGCAAGCCCTAAAACACGGAGTCTTTAAAATAGCAAAAAAAAAAAATAGGCACATAGGGTGTACTTTCCCAATATTGCTAGAATGTGTAGATGCAAGAATTAGACTGCAAGTGTTAAGAGCACTCACATTAGTATTAGAAAAGTGCATTTCTGAATATCCATGTCTGGAATGCAAATATAACAACAAGGGCTAGAATATGCAGTCAATTAAAAAAATTAGTTCACTCCTATATTAACGGCAATCATACATGCACATATTTAGTGTAAGGGAGGTTCAAAGGTGCATTTAATGCCATGTGAGAAAGGCTGCACGTCTGCCAAAAACAGCATTATAAATTCCAGAGATAAAAGCGCAATATCCTGACACAAATTTAGTATTGTGTGAGCAAGTGCTTCCCTGCATCGAGAGTAGAAGGAGCAACAAGAGAGTGCATTTTCACATCAATTCAGCACATCATTTGCCTGCTGTTCCTCAAGGTCAGGCTGGCCCCTGAATCCTGTGAGTGCTCTTCTTGTTAAAAGAAGTCAGGCAGAGGAATAACTTGCTCAGAAAGAGCAGAGAAGCCAAGTAAACACAAAAGAATAACTATGTATATAACCATAATGTCAGACAAAATTGTCTGCATTAAAAAGGTGGGCTTTTTTTGAAGGGTACAAATTAATCTCTCTCAAACTAGAATTTCTCTTAAACAAGACATTTATGGAAGATATTTGCCTGGCATTCAGTATTATGCAAGGAAATACATAAATAACCTTCATCTATTATCAGAGCTGAGCTGAAACTCTATAACCAATTTTGGTTTAGATTTTGTTTCGTTTTGTTTTCAAAAAGCACCTCTGATTTTCATCAACATTTTAAATAGATTTTTGCTCATATTGTGTTACATAATTTCCAAGCATGGATCATTCCTAAAAAAGGTGCCCAATCTTATAATATTTAAAGGCTATTCTGAAAGATGTTCCCAAGTTCTGGAAAATGATATGTATTCCAGTGGTTGCTGCCACAATGCCCACAAATATTTTCATAGGTGCCCCAGTCTCTCAGCTTTCATTTTTTTAAAAAAGCAAGTCTCTAGACCTCCTAGAAACAAGGTTATGGAGCAAAATGTGCTGGTACCTTCTCTATTTTTCTAGAAAAAGAGGTGTCAAAACTCACCATTAACACCTCCCTTGTTCTCTTATAATAGAGAGGTGCAACATGCTGATGACTTCACTAATACCATTTTGGGTGGCTGCGCACAAATCAATATATACCGCAAATAAATTAAAGACAAACTTATCTGGCTCAAAAGGGAAGTGGTTATCACCCAAGAGTGAGAAACACCCCAGTTCCAAAGATTAAAGAGATATACACTAACAAAAGGGATACTGAAATTGAGAATGTTGGATAGAAATGCTGTCAATGCATAAATAAGCCAACAACAGTGCATGTGCATGTTTATACATGTTAACACTGTGCCTGTGTCTTCACTCTTCAAGATATCTCCAAGAAACACCTGCATTCTGTTTTGCCAGTGAAATCTGGTTGTTAACAAGGCATCACCTTTACCAAAGTTGTATCTATATTGTTTTATGGGGGGAAAGGTACCCACCTAAAACTACCACACAGAATTCGTTCCCTCTGGTCTTTGACGCGCAGATGGCAACAACGTAATCTGGCAGCCTTTGGTGGTGCTTCATTTCACTGAGTGATCGCAGTGTTTCTGAAATGCCTTCGGCCAGGGAATTCTGAGTAACCACCACATGCACCATTTCCTGGGAGACACTGGCAATTAGCCTGGCAAGCCATGGGAGTTGAGCTGGCAACAAGATGCCCTGAGCACTCGTTTGTTGGGACTGCTCTCTCACAGTAAACTCTTGCATAGCTTTCAGCACAATCTGTTCAAATTCTTCCCTGAGTGGTATTTTATCAGGACCTGTAATTTTTGATAAATTAAATGATTAAAATAGGTCATTAAAAAAGTCTCTTCCTGCAGTAGGAGGAGAGGATATAATGTTTTGATATTATTCCTCCTCGCTCACGCTAGTGAGGAAACAGCAGAGCACATTCCCTTTGCAACTTATTGGAAGCAAGTTGATTATTCATTAGAATCCTTGAATTGAGCAATCCAGTCTGGCTTGTCCTGTCTAGATTTGTTTGTTCCTGGCGAGTTTCCCCTTTTATTTCCCTCTTAAAACAATAATAACACAACACAGTCTTTAAAAGTAAGAATAAAATTTTACTCACATTCAGTTCACAGCAGTAATCTGAAAACAGGCTTCATCTTGTGGGTACAGTGAAAAGAAGTCTGAGCTACATCTCAGACTTTCTGCTTGTGGGCTCCATCTATGTGAAGATTGAGCTATGCACTGGCTAAGAGCCAGAAGAGAGAGATGGTTGCTGGACCAGCCCTTTTACCTGGTCAGCTAGGGTCACGCCCATCTACCTGGTCACACACAGAGGTCGGAAGGTCAAGAGCAGGGATAACAGGAAGTCCTCCCTGTCTGGAGCCACATTCCCCTGTGTGTCCATTCTAGGCAACAGGAAAATGTTGTACTTGACTGCTCTAGTAATCATACATCCCACACTTCCATCAGACTGTCTCATTCAATTACTAGGGAAGTGTGCTAAGATATCTAAAAGCACAGGACTCAAAGCACAAAGTTGGTCACAGCAAACATCTCCAGTTTTGTTTTTTAAAGAACATGGATACAATAAAATAAAAGGCAAAAAGTGGCTGGCAGAGATTATTACCTCACTGAGAGAAATTCAGTGGGGGAAAATATGCAGACTTCTCTCCTGCAACCTGTAGCTTGACTTTGATTGCAACAGTTTCAAAAGGACCTTTTTATGCAAGCCACTTTAAGCAGGTGGCACAAAGCAGTTTGGATTGCAAGGGGTGATAATGACCTCTAATGAGTGCAGAATTGCTTGGTGGATGGTTAGAACAGAAGGCCTTTCACTTCCTTCAATTTTCTTAATTCTATGACAATGTTATTTTAGGCACCAGAGACAAGGCAGTTGGAGATCATGAGGGAAGCTAGCAACTTCCACAGGCCTAAAGCATTGGCAGTAATCAGAAGTGGGATTCTGCAGTGCTCACATTTTTCTTGTTGATGTGCTGAAGGATGGAAAAGGCAACCACATTCTCTTCTCATCCTATTCAGCACTCACTCAAAAGTAGAGGAAGAGATGTAAGAGGGAAAGACACACTTTCCTCAGCCGATCTGTTTGTCTGTTAGGAGACTTGCCTCATGCTTGACAGTCATATATTACAGCCATTATTTCGTACAAAGATTACCATAATCAAGGACAAAAGTGGTAAGGACCTAACAGAAGCAGAAGACATCAAGAAGAGGTGGCAAGAATACACAGAGGAATTATACTAGAAAGATATGGAGGTCTCGTACACCTCAGGTAGTGTGGTTGCTGACCTTGAGCCAGACATCTTGGAGAGTGAAGTCAAATGGGCTTTAGAAAGCACTGCTAATAACAAGGCCAGTGGAAGTGATGATATTCCAGCTGAACTATTTAAAATTTTAAAAGATAATGCTGTTAAGGTGCTACACCCAATATGCCAGCAAGTTTGGAAAACTCAGCAATGGCCAGAGGATTGGAGAAGATCAGTCTACATCCCAGTTCCAAAGAAGGGCAGTGCCAAAGAATGCTCCAACTACCGCACAATTGCGCTCATTTCACACGCTAGCAAGGTTATGCTCAAAATTCTACAAGGCAGGCTTAAGCAGTATGTGGACCGAGAACTCCCAGAAGTGCAAGCTGGATTTCAAAGGGGCAGAGGAACCAGAGACCAAATAGCAAACATGCGCTGGATTATGGAGAAAGCTAGAGAGTTCCAGAAAAACGTCTACTTCTGCTTCATTGACTATGCAAAAGCCTTTGATTGTGTCGACCACAGCAAACTATGGCAAGTTCTTAAAGAAATGGGAGTGCCTGATCACCTCCTCTGTCTCCAGAAAAATCTCTATGTGGGACAAGAAGGTACAGTTAGAACTGGATATGGAACAACTGATTGGTTCAAAATTGGGAAATGTTGTATATTGTTCAAAATTGGGGACAGCTGTATATTGTCTCCCTGCTTGTTTAACTTATATGCAGAATTCATCATGCAAAAGGCTGGACTGGATGAATCCCAAACTGGAATTAAGATTGCCGGAAGAAATATCAACAACCTCAGATATGCAGATGACACAACCTTGATGGCAGAAAGTGAGGAGGAATTAAAGGACCTTTTAATGAGGGTGAGAGAGCACAAAATATGGTCTGAAGCTCAACATCAAAAAAACCAAGATAATGGCCACTGGTCCCATCACCTCCTGGCAAGTAGAAGGGGAAGAAATGGAGGCAGTGAGAGATTTTACTTTCTTGGGCTCCATGATCACTGCAGATAGTGACAGCAGTCACGAAATTAAAAGACGCCTGCTTCTTGGGAGAAAGCAATTACAAACCTAGACAGCATCTTAAAAAAGCTGAGACATCACCTTGCCAACAAAGGTCCGTATAGTTAAAGCTATGGTTTTCCCAGTAGTGATGTATGGAAGTGAGAGCTGGACCAATGGCTGATCGCCGAAGGACTGATGATTTTGAATTATGGTGCTGGAGGAGACTCCTGAGAGTCCCATGGACTGCAAGAAGATCAAACCTATCCATTCTGAAGGAAATCAGCCCTGAGTGCTCACTGGAAGGACAGATCCTAAAGCTGAGGCTCCAATACTTTGGCCACCTAATGAGAAGAGAAGCCTCCCTGGAAAAGACCCTGATGCTGGGAAAGATGGAGGGCACAAGGAGAAGGGGACGACAGAGGACAAGATGGTTGGACAGTGTTCTCGAAGCTACGAACATGAGTTTGACCAAGCTGCAGGAGGCAGTGGAAGACAGGAGTGCCTGGCGTGCTCTGGTCCATGGGGTCATGAAGCGTCGGACACGACTAAACAACAAACAACCAACACAGCTATAAGCCTTTCTGAATGAAAAAGATTTGCTGTGACTGAAGATTTAGCACAAAGCAAATGTGAGATTTTAAAAGCAGGATAAAAAAGGGAGGTACTGTACTCTGAAAAGGGTAGCAGAGTGACCAACTTCTAAAGATCCATCAATTTTAAATTTACTTTCTGGAGCACTGAGCATGGAAGTCTTTTTACATACAAAAATTAGTAGCAGAAGGTTTATCACTAGCAAAAACAGTGATTTGTTACACACACATACACTTGTAATGACTTACCTAGTCGGACAAGATACTGTATTGTTAAAATAATCATGTTTTCCACACTTAGTAACTGACTCCCAGTCAAACCAAAAAGTTCCAAATCTTTGCTTTCCAGCTGAGGCATCTTGTAGCAATTCACTAGCAAGGGGCTTACTACAATATCTCCAACATTCCCATAGAAATAAGGTAAAGTGCCATAACCTTCAAAAAACAGACAAAAACAAAGACAAAAACTCTAATCAAGTTGTTTCAAAACAATTTTGCAATAACGGAAATATATTCAAAGCAATATTATTATAAGTAATAAAAGAAGGGATGGTGCTCTAGTGGCCCTCTGGATCCCTGCAATGTGCTGTAGGGGCTTTAAACTTGGTGAGAAAAGTCTTTGCATCCTTGCATCTCAGAGCCAAACTCCACATTTTTTTAAAGTAAGATAAGCCATAAAATGTGGGAGGTTTTTGAATTTTTTAAAACACAACTTGCCAGTGCGGTAGTTAGGGGCTTTCTACGTCTGTGGTTAGCATCAAGATCCCCATGCTAGCAATTTGTGGAAAAATCAACAACCCTGTACTTAAAGGCGGAGCTATGTAGCTAATGTAATATGAAGTTTAGCCCTTAGAATATGCAGAATGAATGCAGTGTCCTGCTGAATCAGCCAAAAGCCTATCTAATCCACTCCCCCCCCCCACTGGGCAATCAGGTGCCATGGTACACCCAACAGAGCAACAGCACTCTACTTCTCGTAGGAAGATAATGTCATTGTTTTGCCCCAAAACAAATAATGTCTTTTTTTAAAAAAAACACACACCTTTATTTCATATTTTAAAATTACAAAAACAAAATCATAAATTAGAATTACAAAAGCAAATCCAAATCAAAAATAAAAGGAGAAAAATACAAAGGGAAAAAAAAGAAGAGAAAAAAAAGAAAAAGAAAAAGATGACACACACACACACACACACACACACACACACACACACACACAATATATATGTACATATGCATACACATAGAAATAACACATACAGAAACACAAAGAATACAATACAAATATATTTTTAAAAAGGCTTCCTATTATTTGAACATCGCTTTCCTTTATCAATTTTTTCCTTATCCTGCTCTATCTTTTCTTACTTATTTTAGCCTAATTCGTCTAATTTATCTCTTATCTGATAGCCATATACCAATATATCTGTATATACTTATATCTATACACATATTAACTGCTATGTTGACACATTATCTATTTATTATAAATTTATTATTCATTCTATATGTATTTCAATCGAAGCATATCACCAAATTTGTATTTATATTTTCTTTTATTAAATACTCTTCTCCATATTTCCATTCTGCCTTGCTTTTTTGTATCGAAATATTTCTAATTGCTGCTGTCATCTTTGCCAAATTCATAAACTCTACTAATTTTTCTTGCCATTCATCAATTGTTGGTACTTTCTCCCCTTTCCATTTTTTTGCTATGAGAAGACGAGCTGCCGCACATGCATATAATAATATATTTTTCCTATCTTCAGGGAAATTGTCTGGCACCATACTTAATAAAAGAATTTATGGGTTCTTCTCAAATGTAAACTTGAGCATCCTTTTTAGCTTTTCATAAACATTATTCCAGAATTCATGTATTTTATCACATTGCCACCAGCAATGAAAATAATTTCCTAATTTATCTTTACATTTCCAACATTGTTTCGAATTGGTTTTATAAATTTTTGCTATTTTTTCTGGTGTGAGATGCCACCTATATATTATTTTCATCATATTCTCTTTTATATTTGTACATGCTGTAAATTTCATTCCCTTCCCCCACAATTTATCCCATTGCGCCCTATAGATTGGTCTTCCTAGATCTTGTGCCCATCTTATCATTGTACATTTCACTTCTTCGTCCTTCATCTCCCACTCTAACAAATGGCTATATAATTTTGCCAATGGTTTAATTTCATTATCTAATAATATCTCTTGTAATTTAGATTTCTTATCTACAAAACCAATTTCCCTATGCTTACTCAATAGACTCTGCATTTGATGATATCAAATCAACAAATAATGTCATTGACCATAGGCATAGCCAGTATTCTTGTTAGGGAGGGCCAGGATTTTTGTTATAGAGGGGGCAGAACTGATGTGATTGGTCAAGTTGGTTAAGTATTTCTATTGTTTTACTTGATTGATCTGTGGGAGCAACTACCCCCCTGCCCCCCCCTAGGCTACACCCTTGTGCTTGACAGTCTTTCTGAAACCACATTTTTGAGCCTTTTAATATGTGCCCAATTCTTCCAGAAGTGTTGTGGGAATGTCACCTAAAATGCAGTATGGAAAAAAATGAATATATGTAACTAGTGGACAAACTACACCTTATATGCCAGCATATGTGAGGAAGCCCCTCAATGCAGCTTTGAGAAAGTGCAGTTTTTGAGCAAACAAGTAATAGATGAAGAGATGCTTAACCTTTCCCCAGCTGTCTCCCACCCCTGCAATACTGTATGAGGGAAGGCCTTAAACTCAGACATGTTGGCATCCATCTGTCATGAGAGGCAATGGAATGAATGCGCCTCTGGGGGTGAAGTCAAATCACTGCATTAGCAGAACCAAAGCTCCTTGGGGAGCAAGCCTGGGCAGTGTGTCTGGAGGTTCTGGGCTGCCCAGATGACAAGACCCCAATCTTAGCCTTACTGATGTGGTCAGGCCCAACACAACTGAAGGCTTGCCTGATTTAAAAGGTAAAGGAAAAAGACCCCTGACAGTTAAGTCCAGTCGCAGACGACTCTGGGGTTGCAGCGCTCATCTCGCTTTGCAGGCCAAGGGAGCCAGCGTTTGTCTGCAGACCATTTTTCTGGGTCATGTGGCCAGCACGCCTAAGCCGCTTCTGGCGCGACAGAACAGTGAAACCAGAGCAGCGCATAGAAACGCTGTTTACCTGCCCGCCGGAGCGGTACCTATTTATCTACTTGCACTTTTTGGCGTATTTTCGAACAGCAGGAGCTGGGACCGAGCAACGGGAGCTCACTCCCTCGCGGGGATTCAAACCGCCAACCTTATGATTGGCAGGCCCAAGAGGCTCAGTGGTTTAGACCACAGCGCCACCCGCGTCCCTGCCTCAATTAAAAACATGAGTTAAAATATTGTAACAGCAGTATTGGTACAGTTCTTGACATAGGGTACGCCTTTATTCCTGTATGCCTGTTGTGACTATTTTGCTAAGGAAAACACCACATTGCTCAGCTGAAAGCTGGAATGGCAAGTTTCAGGCAAAGTTTAGACAGCCCTCAGGTGCTTACTTACAGCCTCCTCCAGTACTGGCAAGTTTCTATAGTTCTCTTTGCACTCTAGTCTACAGGGCCAAGTGAACAGCAACGGCTGGCCAAAAAGTGTTCCATTTGATGTTTCAAAATGAAACCCCACAGGCAAGAAGCAAGCCACTAGTTTGTCCATTTGGCTCTTAAAGAAAATAAATAACTAGAGAAACATTTTATCTTCACCCTCATTCAATTTAGCAATGAAACTGACTAAACACAGAAGCTGCCAGCCAGGATCTGCTTGCAACCAAGGACCCTAGCCTTGGAAGAGCTCCTGCTACTTCATGGGAGACGTTTGCTTGGGCAAAGACCAAGCAATGTTTGCTCAGGCATGCTGCCAGGGGAAAATCAGTTATAATGAGGTGCTCCCTCCCTAGCTTGCAAAACCCAGAAGCAGAGCTCTAAACAAGGATATCAGTGGGAATGTGATGCAGGATGCATGCAACAGCATGCCAGAAAGAAACAGTTGGCATGGACACACTTTTAAGATGTTTAACAAGTGAGAATCCTGGACATAATTTTGAATGACATAATTCACAATTGCAAAAAGAAAGAAAAAACCACCACCAGAAAGATAACAGGGCCATTAAACTGATCACATTGAAAAGGACTACATTTCCCCTGCAGTAAAGAGGGGAGGAAGGGATGCGAGTGAGCCTAAGACTCTTTGCAGTTGACATTTCCAAATTAAATAATACAACAAAGTGGGCCCAATAAGGTCACATGCACAATGTATAAAGTACATGGCTTCCATTGAAGAATTCTGGGAAATGTAATTAACCTTATGCATAACTACAATTTACAGCACCCTTAAAAACTACAGTTCCAAGGATTCTTTGTAGGAAGCCATATGCTTTAAATGTATGGCATGGATGTGAAAGATCTTAAATTCTTAATCTACATTTAACTATGCGACATCCTATAAGAGGTAGTTGTAATATTTTATACAAGTACACTTTTTTAAAAAATCAATTGTTTCATTTAGTTGTTTTCTATTTTTTCATTTAGCAAATTAAGGTTTGAAGGTATAGGCATCAAAAAGTAAGAGTTGGGTTTAAGTCATTTCCTCTTTTGATTCTTACGTTGCAGCTTAATGCTGCTTTTCAGTGATTAAATTCTCTGCTAATTAAAGCACAGTTCTAATGTCAAGGATAAATTATCTCACAGGCTGCGCAAAGAGCTTATTTCCTTTAGTCCCTCACTGAAGAGCCAAATATGACGCACAGACAGCCCCTTTCATGTTAGGCTTCAGCAATGGGTTTCAAATGATAAAACATTCTTCAGTTAACACAGAACATCTCTGGGATGACACATTTGGAATGTTTGGTTGTGGTCTGGCTGCTTTCCAGCTCTTTGGGAATGGAAGAAGCTTTTCAAGAAAAACGAGTGGACTGGATTTTTACTGTGTTTCACAGATGAATAGCTGCAATATTTAGATTTCAAAAGTTTTTTTTAATAAAGAAAAAAACCCCAAAACATAACATCAGATGGTTTTATTTCATATTCTGAGCTTACCTATCAGTATTACTGGCCTGACTCCTGAGTTATTCAGCAGATTTTCAGGAACTATTACAGTCTCCCCTGCAGGGATGGGCTGAGGCTGTAAAATTCCAGTTAACATTGATTGAGGAACTGGGACTGACAAAAGAGGCTCTATAAAATACAGAAGGGGAAAGAAAACTCCCATTACTAAAAGACTCATACTGTGATTTGGCCCTATGAACAATTAAAGGGGAAAGAAAACCCCTCCCATTTCCACTGATCATTAATCACAATAAAATTCAAAACACTTCTGCATTTCCTCTAGCAGCTATAACAAATTTAAATAAAGAACCAAATACCCTTCCTTAACTCCACCCCATAAAACAAACAACCTTTTTCTATTTTTTTAAAAGGAGTTACTGTATTGTTTGTAGCTAAGGGTGAGGGGAAAACTAAAGGGGCCAAAGAGGAATATGCATCTTCTTACAAAGCCAGGTACTGGGCTAGGAGATGTTCACTGGGGCCACCTTTTACGGCTACCTGTCAGCATAAAGAAAGGATGAGAGTCCCTGCTAACCTATGACCTATGGCATGCTGATTAGATAACTAAACACAGCCTGCCATCTCAAAGCACAATTGAATTTTGTATTGGTTTACATGCTTCTGAAGTCACAAACATTAAAATTAAGCTTTCATCATGAAGAAGCCACGGTGGTTTTTAAAGTAAAAGAGGGCCCCAAATACATCTTAAGAACTAGATATAATCCTCATCTTTTTATGTAATTGTAAGGCTTCCCTAATGATTTGCAATAATCTATAAGTTGTTTGAAGGTAAAACAAGGTTGCTGTTTTGAAGCTACAGATATCTTCTTTGATTTATACAGGGATTTTAATCAACCAGGAAATGGATTGTTTAAAATTAATACCCTCTTAGTATGGACTACTGTTATCCATTAACAACATATTTCAAAGTAATTCCACAGAAATGAGGGAGTGGCTTGAGCCCAAAAGATGCCTTCTCATTTTCTCTGTATAGCAGAATTTAAATCCCATGTGTGCCCATAAGGTGCATGATATTCAACTAAGCCCTGTTCAGAGTAGACCCATTGCAATTAATGGACCTAAGTTAGCTATGTTGGTTAACTTCACTGGATCCATTCGGAGTACAACTAACACTGATTATAACCCACTATATTTCCAAACCAAAAGACATGGGTTTGAAAAATACATATGCAATTTTACATACATGTCAATTATGTGCAATCTGAATTTAAATATTCTAATAGAGAGAAGTTTCATTATAGAAATTCAGACTTTAAAATTACCAGCAAAAAATGGCACTTGGAGCATATTTCACAGATGCACATGCATACTGGTTTTCGGAGCTGCTGAGTTCTGAATGGATTTGTACATTGCCCCTTAAGAAGAGAATCATGGAACTTAAACCCATATTTCCATCCAGAATGTGACTGCAACATTCTGTTATAAAAAAATGCTCTTGTTAAATCAGACTGTGGTCCAGAATACATATAGGGGGTTAATAATTTTTAAATATGCTGCAGATCAGAAAAACTCAAAAGACAGGGAATGCACAAAGTACTAGTAAAAAGTAGTGGCAGATGATGGGTGAATAACTGCATTAGAATACTGGAAGGCAGGACTATGAAACAGCTGATGTGTGCAAATATGCATGTAATTTTGCATCGGATTCAAATGGAGTATTTGACTGATAAATGCATTTAGCTTTATTGATAGCACAGTAAAGTAGTAACTACACAGAGAGGAATGCAATTTTAAAGCAAAGGGCTACATCCAACTAACAAATTCATGGAATCATAGAGTTGGAAGGGACCCTGAGGGTTATCTAGTTCAAACCCCTGCAATGCAATCTCAACACACAGTTCCACATCCAATTTTAAACCATACTGGACCCTGCTTAGCTTTGCAAAGTTTTACTGTTGCACTATGGAGCTTAAGTTAATTGTATCCATGAATTTCAGTGGGTCTACTCTGAACGCAAAAGACAACTGATATTTGCCAATTATGAAATGTTGAAATTTGGAGTAAAGTTTTCCACGTCATGGAGAAAAGGGCATGCTGACATACAGCTGGACATTGGGGGCACCCAATTATCTCATCTAACTCAATAATGTATTTGTAAAAGCATTTGAAAACACTTAGTGATGGGTTTAAGCCAGGTGGGCTACAGTGCTATTAGTAATGACATGCTCTTTTGGTTGCAGAGAAGTGAGACAAATCTAGTGTGGACAAAGCCACATCTTAGGATCTTGCCTGATCTTGGAAGAGGTCGAATGGCAGGAACAGGCACAACTAAGCCAGGAGGAGGAGGAGGAGGAGGAGGCGGAGGAGGAGGTGGAGCAACTGGTGATCCAGGGGACCATCCCCGGTGTCGTTTCTTGGGGGGCCCAGAACTGGACATGGATGCTAGGTTGAAACAAAGCACAAACGAAACAAAGAAAAGAGAGAGATGAGAGCTTGCGCTAATTTAAACAGAAACCCAAACAAATGTGCAACGGGAGCTCAACAATAGGTGATTTGCCCAGTAAGGTCCAGTGACCCCTTAACACTTTTAATTGCCTCAGAAATGAGCAAGTGTTCCAGTTACAGGGAACCCACAATCAGGCAAGGAGGAAAAGACAGAGCAATCCTAATTCTGACCAGGGTTTGATCAAAGCAGCAGAATCACTGCCATCTATGAATGTATTTCTGGTCAGGGCAGAAGGAAGTGGTGGAGAGTTTTTGCTCCCTTTTTAAATATTTGCTGTGTCAGCTCTAGGTTGGCGCAGTAGAGGGACCTCAGAAAATGAGGTGCCTTAAAAATCCAGCTGATCTTGGACTGACCCCACTTTGCTTCTGAAAGGCTCCCGTTTCGGGGCCTTCTGCTGGTTACCACTAGAAGGAACATCGTTCATGCAAATCAGCTCAAGTCTTCCGCAGGTACAGCAGGGGCTTCCACAGCACCAGTATCCAGAGTAGGCACACTTCCACACCAGGGATTAGGATCACCATAAATTTATTAAATTTACATCCTGCCCTCCCACTCAAAAGCAGCCCCTCACGAAAAACACACCAAAGTGATAAAACAACCAAAGCATCTACAAACACAAAACATTTTAAAAGCAATTCCAATACAGGTGCAGACTGGGAATGATCTGAACTTAAAAGGCTTGTTGAAAAAGGAAGGCCCTCAGTAGGCACCAAAAGGACAAAAAGAGACAGTGCCTGCCTAATATTTAGCAGGAGGGAATTCCAAAGGGCAGTTGCCACTTCCTGTATTGTGCTGAATGACTTCCTGATCAGGTAGCATCTGCAGGAAGTCCTCTCCTGCCGATTGCAGTGATCAGCTGGCCTTAGTCCAGTATACCTGAAGGAGCGTCTCCACCCCCATCATTCTGCCCGGACACTGAGGTCCACTGCCAAGGGCCTTCTGGCGGTTCCCTTGCTGCAAGAAGCAAAGCTACAGGGAACCAGGCAGAGGACCTTCTCAGTAGTGGCACCCGCCCTGTGGAACACCCTTCCATCAGAGGTCAGAGAGATAAACAACTACCTGACATTTAGAAAATACCTAAAGGCAGCCCTGTTTAGGGAAGCTTTTAATGTTTAATAGATTATTGTATTTTAATATTCTGTTGGAAGCCGCCCAGAGTGGTTTGGGAAATTATTATTTATTATTTATTATTATTACTTATAAAAAAAGCAACCATCTCTTTAGGATCATGCAAGGCTGGGAGGTGTGGCCACTGCAAGTGGGAGCCTTGAGGGGCAGCCCAGAACATTATTACAGGCACTAAATGCCTGAAATGCCCCTGGTTTCATCCAAACAGTGTTTCTTTTGCACTCCATTCCAATATGGTGCAGCACTCTTATTCATTCAAAACTCTGATTATCTGAATGTTAACTGCAGAACCATTGAGGCTATATTGAAATAATTACAAATTCAGAGGGTTTTGTGATGTTGCTTTTTACCTGGCTCCCCAGCTGCATTGCTAGGGCCAGGAGACATCGAGTGAGACACAGGTCGGGAGACTGTAGAGCTTATCACATTAGTCCTTCCTCCATGGTTGTTTCCACTAGCAACATCAGTGGCACGCAGAGACAGGGGAGCTGAATGTAACAAAATACAGAGTACCCATTAGATGACTGTTGGCAAATGAACATGCATATTGAAGAACACAGAAAGGCTACAATAAGCTGATACAAGCAATGTGTGCACAAATTGCGTCCTATGCATTTGAACCGTTGTGTAGGGCTTCTCTATTTTCTAGCATAAACTATAAAGTAAGAACAAAGTGGGATCAAGCGTATCTGGAAAACAGAACCGGGAATGACAGCACAATCCTATGCAAGTCTACCCAAAAGTTAAATCCCACTCGGTTCAGCAGAGCTTACTCTCAGGTAAATCTGTTGTCAGTCCCAGTAAAAAGGCATTTGATAATTTTAGTTTGCCTTGACTAGATCCCCCAAGAATTATTAGTTTTTAAAGTGTTTTAGTTTCATTTTATGAAACACAACTATATTTAGAGCCTTAATGTCTGAAGCACTGTTTTCCCAGAAGGTACATTAAGTACCTGGACAAAATGCTCAGATATGAATTTGGATACACAAAAGAAATCTATGTACTAGGAAGGGGTGAAATTCACCAAGCACAGTTCTATACAGTCTTCGTTCATGTCAGTGTGCCCTGAGCAGATAGATGCAAAAGAGGACAACACTCCTGCACCTTTAATAGTTGCCTAGGAGGAGGAATTTTCACAAGCCCTACGCGAGATTATTTATATCCATCATTTTTATCATGGGAGGGGGGTTTGTCGAAGGGGAAACAGCATGAGCGTAACCAAAGCAGCTTCCCCCTCCCCTAGATCAAGTAAAACAATATAAATACTTAACTGACCAATCACATTGGTTCTGCTCCCACAACAAAAATCCTGACTACACGCATGGTAGCCTTGCATGCTCCTAGTAGGAGTAGGGCTTGATGGAGGGAGTCTGATCTCCCCACTCCTCTTTGGGCTGACAGAAGTTGTTGGATGTGAAACTACAGCTTCACCTTAAATAAGCAGGTTTTCCAACCACTGAACATTTTGGAAAGAGGGGCGATCCTGAAGTGCTAATATTCTTCCAGTCATAGGATTCTGGAAGGGTCCCCTCTTACAAGAATTAGCAAGCCTGATTACTAACTACTACAGACCAATTGTGGAAACCGGATGTTTGGCAGTGTCATGCTGCTTTGACTTTGTATTCTAGTTGATTTATTATTTACTAAATGAATAAATTGGTGCACAACACTGTTAATCTGTTAATGATGAGAGTCAAGATTATCAGACTAGAACTAGGAAGACCCAGGTTCAAATTCCTACTGTGATATGAAGCTCACTGAGTGGCCGTGGGCAATTCACTATGACCTGGTTCACATGTCATGCTAAACCACAATTTGATTATCTGATTCTGGCTCAGCAGCTTAGCCATGCTGTATTAACCATGAACAAACCATGTTTTTAAGTCACAGTATGTTGTTAGTTTATAAACCTTGGGTTAATGTTAACCATGGCTTAGTGTTATGTGCAAACCCAGCCACTCTCTCAGCCCAACCTACATCATAGGACATGAAGATAAAAGGGGAGATATGACACCTTCAGTTCCTTGGAGAAAATGTAAATCACTGTGATATATATTTATGATACAGCAGTATATAACTATTTTTGTAAACAAATACATAAATAGAATAAATGTCTCACACACATCAGTATGATTATTATGAAAATAATGTGTGGATAACAGCAAACTTTTAGAGAGATATCAAACATTTGATTGTTGTGGCATCTTGCTTTAGAAAGAAAAATGCGTAGCTAATAGATCTATGTTTTGAGAAAATTTATAAATTTAGGTGAATGCAAGTTGACTCCTTTTCCTCACACAAATAACTTTATATCAGCCCTCCTGAACTCTGGGGAAGACATATTACCTGTTGCAAATGTGTTTCCTACAAGTTGTACCGGCAAAGCAAGTGGTTTCACTATATTCTTATTCCGAGACAAATCTTGAATTCCACTTAAATTAGCAGAGGAAGATTGTGCTGGACTGAACAATGAGGAGTCTGTCAAAGAGATTGTTGAAACTACTTTACAAAATCTACATTATCTTTGAATTTTCCTAAGATGTCACTTACATGAGCTCATTGAAATAATCATGCTGATTATTTACAAACATATTATATACTTACCACTTATAACACATTCAAGACATTTGTAAACTTATAACACATTCAAGGCATTTATAATTTTTAATACTTACTATAAAAGTGGTTTAAATCCCGGAACAAGTTACTAATAAATACTCTCATGTATTCAACTAAGGTTACTTCCAAGTAAGCAGTTTCATCTTCTAGGAGACTTACATACAAGTCTGTATGTTTCTACTTGAAAATAAGTCCTATTGTGTTAAATGGAGCTTACTCCTAGGTAAGTGGATACAAGCCTGCAATCCAAACTCCTAGAGCTTGCAAGTAGGTACACTTTCCATTTATCAGATATGCGAAGCAGAAAGTAGAAGTCGGCAGATGTGTCCTCTTCGAAATATGACAACCCTATCACGCACACACCAGATTACTAGTGGTTGCTGCTGCCTCGCTGCCATAGGGGATGTCTTGGGTCATCAAGCTCAGAATCACAAAGTTGGTTCTGGGGGACTGGGAAAGCTCCAAGTTAGGGTCCACAATTATGCTGGCCATGGAGAGGGGTCTACCACCTTCTGGCAAATATGATAAACACACCCTTTCTTTCAACCTAGGAACTTAGGAGGGATCTTCCCACAGTTGCAGTAGATTTGGAGGCACTTGGGAAGCCTAAGTTGCAGCACAACTGTGTGAGGATGATTTCACACCTAGGCAGGCTTCACTTCCAAGGCACTTTGAGCACTTTGGAAACGTAGTGTGACTGCAGGAACAGTTTAGTTGATACCAGGACTCTTTCACTGGTGAAAATCCTGGTGCCCACTACTGTTTTGCTGGCTACCATGGGGACCCGAACTGTAGGAACCCCCTGCACCAAGCAGTTTCACACTGCCCCATGTGGATCTCAAGCACCTCCTGTTGCCCCATTTTCTCCTTTTAAGTGATGCCATGCTCAATAATGCTTAGTCATCATTCAGAAGGGTGCCCCATTAACAGCAGGTAAACTGAGACATGCTTCCATTTCACGGTGATAGCCCAGAATTCTTCCCCAGTCCTCTGAGTCCTCATCAGACTCATAAGCCATCAGCAATAAAATGATTAAGTCTAATCATGATTTCCACATGGAAAGCCCTGGATAATTATGACCATCGCCTCCCCATAATTAACAGAAGCAAAACAGATTACGCAACATGCATTTAATTGGAGTGGACTTTTCCTTGGAAACAATGCATGCTGGATTTCACTGTGCAGATGAAGAAAAGCAAACAGGGCCTGTTTGTTTCAGCCTACATCAGCCCCAGCGAAAATAACCACTGAGAAAAAGCAGAAGGCAGAAATTAAATACCCTAGAGATAACACAACACTCTGAGAACAACCAGTGCAGTGCTGGGGAGGGGAAGAGAGGTAGAAGGGGGCTGTTTGCCAGCTGGAATAATGACGGTGATGAATACACACAGGAATTTCATATCATTTGCCAAAAGCCTGACTGCACTATAAAACACTGGTGCTTCTTGAGAACGATCAGTGCAGGGAAGCATGGCAAAGAAATCTGGAAGAGCACCCTCTTGCACTACCATATCTTCCAGAATCACTCAATTGTGGGCTAGTATGGGGCCTTGATGGGCTGGATATATCCCATTCTGCTTGGAAAAACTAAGTGCAACATGACAAAGATCTACATACTGTATCATGGTTCTAGTCACAAGGTAGCTAGAAGAAGCTGTAATATAAGGCAAACCTGTGGTCATATTTTTTCATATACTGTACAGACTTACCGTATATAGAGAAAGTAACTAAAACGACAACAATAATCTCTGTGGGTTAGTTACATTCAGGCAACAGTCTTAACTCTGTTGTTACAAAGAAACACAACAGGAATTATGTGCAAATATAAAGCCCAATATGCAGCATTTCTAGAGCAGAAGCTCTCGCCTTATTTTCCACTTCCCTGCCCTTCCCTATTTCCTTTTCTGCTATGCGTTTTAGATTGCAAGCCTTTGGGCAGAGGCTGCCTTGATCTTAATTTCCCCATTTAGTAAATTTTAGGAGTGTTAACATATATGTAATAAAAATAAATAAGTAAGAACTACAATGTTAAAAATATACAATGCTTAGAAGTTGGTTAGAAAACACAACCCTAACACACACACTGATGCACAAGCACTGGGTGTGAGGACCCCAAAAGAAAATTGTGGTTTTCATTTGAAAACATGAGTAAGGTATCTGGATTCAGGGACTGGATGTTTTCATAGGACTCCTGTGCATTTTATAGTTATGTAGAAGAGGCAACAGGAACAATTTTCTTACTCCTGTATGACAAGTTGCACCTCCAGAAATCCCCAACTGTTGGAGGTACAGGAGCCTTGTCATCTTGTAAATCATCCTATATATAGAATCATTTGCCAACCTGGTTTCCTTCAGATGTTTTGGACAACAATTCCCATCAGCCAGCTATATAGCACTGTCAAAAATTAAAGTTGCAAAGTAGTAGTCTGTGTACTCCAGTTCCTCCTCCTTCCTAACAGACTCAACTTGTGTATTTCCTAGTCCCATTGGCCTTGTCTACAATGAGCATAGTAGAATGCATCTGAAAAAGGGAATCGATTTCGGCACATGGAATCTATGAACTAGTCACCCTCCAAGTAGCCTTTTGTGTGTGGCTGCACTCCATTTTTTGAATGACAAGGAACTGGCCTGAGACATTGTTAAATTCTCTTTCAGGCACCAGGCAGAGACAACTCAAACATTTGTCACTTAACTTTCTTATTATTCTGGTCTGCTTTTGGTGAAGCTTTGATCTGACTGGCATGCTGGTAAAAGTGGGTGGAATTGTTTTTAAATGTGCTGTAGCTTTTTTTTCAGTTTTGTATTGTGAGATAACATTTTTCTGTCTGTTTCCTTCAGTTTCATTTCTGTGATTGATTTAATGGTATTTTAATGAGTTATTGTTAGCTGCCTTCCGTCGCTTACTGGGGAGAAAATCAGCATGCAAATGTTCTAAATAAACAAATATAAATCTCATATCCTATCAAAAGCCATGACTCCTCAGGATTGGTGTATATAATAAAACTTGCATTTTTATTATATTAGGTGGCATTTGTATTTATTGATGAAGGTAATGTGATAAGTGTCTCCACTGAAAGATTATAACTCTAGCAGGAGGTAAAAAGGGTTTGGCAGCTATGACCTGACAAACAAACAGTGATCTGGAAAAACAAACCAAATGAAAATCATGATGAGTTGATAAGGCAAAAGGAGAGCATAGAAGGTAGGCTTATTGACTTGGCAGGTGTAATAAGATTACTCATTATAGGTAGAATTGCTTCTCCGATGACTACATGTTTCCCACCAGATGTCAAAGAGAAAAACTACCACACTTTTAGAAGACATCTGAAGGCAGCCCTGTTTAGGGAAGCTTTTAATGTTTTATAGATTATTGTATTTTAATATTCTGTTGGAAGCCGCCTAGAGTGGCTGGGGAAACCCAGCCAGATGGGCAGGGTATAAATAAAAAATTATAATTATAATTATTATATGCCAAGAAAGCTCAAATCCAATATTTCTCTCTCCCTCCCCCATGCTCTCTCTTCTCTCTCACACAAAACACAGAGAAAACTTTCTTTGCATTGGGTTTGGGGCTTCTTACCGGTACAATAGAGTCTTATACATGTTCACCCAGAAATAATTCCCACTGAAATCAATGGGTCTTGTTCCCAGAAAAGTGTGGACAGGGCTGTAGCCTTAAGTTTCAAATGCAATATAAGAATGATTTACATTGCTTCAAGTGTGTTTAAATACAGACTCTTGAAACCCAGTATTTTTTTTTATTGTTGACATCACTGGAGAACAAATGAAGTACAGTCGTACCTTGGAAGCTGAATGGAATCCGTTCCGGAATTCCGTTCGACTTCCAAAATGTTTGAAAACCCAATTGCGGCTTCTGTTGGCTGCAGGAAGTTCCTGCAGCCAATCAGAAGCTGCAGAAGCCCCGTCAGATGTTCGGCTTCCAAAAATAGTTTGCAAACCGGAACAGTCACTTCCAGGTTTGTGACATTCGGAAGCCAAAATGTTCAGGAACTAAGCTGTTTGAAAACAAAGGTACAACTGTCATGGTTTCTGATCTTTTTGTTAGACATAGGCACAGTTACAATGTAAACCTTTATGGCCAGTGTTGTTATTGGCACAGACCAGTCTTCCCAGGTCAGCAGGCTCGGACTGATGGGAGTTGTAGTTCCAAACATCTGGAGGGAACCAGGTTGGTTTCCTGCCATGTGGTCCCAGAACTCCTATTTGGCCAACACATATGGTGTAGGAGGAGAAAACAAACTTACCGGTGACAAAAAAAACCAAAAAAACCCACCACCCTCTTCATCAGGATTCTGGCCATTGAAGAATTAAATTTACCTTGAAAGCTTATATAAATTCTACCTAGATTTCAGACAATTCAATAGAACATGCCAGCTCTGTTCTACCACTTAATGTTGCACTATAGGTAAAAAAATAATAATTTATATTTATTTATTTATTGAAGCATGCCATTTAAAAATATGAGCTTGTGCAAAAGAACTCTTAACCATGGCTAATAGCTGCTGTCAAATAAACACTGAAGTACCATTGAAGCAGGTGGGTAAAATTTGAGCTCAGTAATGGAGAGGGGGAATGACGTGTATGACCCCTTGGCCTGCTCTCAGTCTTTTAACCAAAATCAAATGAATTGTCTGCATTGGCTATATGAGGTCTTTTTAGGATAACTGAGGCTACATATACTATTTTTTTATTACACTGGACTCAGACACACCTTCCTCGTCCTGTTTCTTTTGCCCCACACTGCATGTCAACTTTGGTGCAAGGATCCTGGCTTTTATTAAACTAGAGTTTAATACAACCAGAGGCTTAATATTAGAGGCTGAATGGTGGTTAACCAGCACATGACAGGAGCAAGGAGAGACAAGCCAGGAGGGCAAGTGCTCAACTCCAATGCTCATTCATAGCATCATAAAACAGTTTATGAAGCATCAGGTTGTCATCCAAACAGAGCCTGCAACTTACTTCCTTTAAGACACCAGTGGCAATTTAAAGGAGCCTGTCAATTTATTAAACACAACATAACCAAAAATAAAACGAGTTTTCATCCAAACAGCTGTTCATTAAGATCCTAACTGAAGTGTTACCTAAACGATGGACCATTTAAATGCTGGAAAAAACATTTCTTCCCAGTTGATCTGTCTTTGGCATGAGAAACACATGGGCTGGACTCTCCCAAGCACAACTTTGATTCATTTCAAGGGAGGCTTTAGCAAGTCTTCTCCACAAGCCAGTGAGATGCATTGTGTGCTGAAGATTCCTCACACTTGGAGCAAACCCCAAGCCATATGATGCGAGTCATAACAGACAGCACAGTCACTGCTTCATCAAGTGTCAGCTCTAGGATACAATTAACTCACAGTGTTTACCTGTCTGAGTGAACCCTGGCTTGTATCCATTAGCTGTTCCACTCTCAGGGGTCACAGATGGAGACGCTGAAGAACTAGGTTTAGCAGAATGGCTATCAGAAGAAGATGGCCTGCTTCTACATTCTGCAAGTGAAGTAGCTACAATACATATTAAAGCAGCCAGGTTTCACAATTCAGCAAAAAAAGGAAGTTTGAAAACATCAACAAATCTTTTTAAACATTTTTAAAATGCTAGATATAAAAATCCATTCAAAAGCAACACTCTTGGAATTTTGTCAGAAAAGGGCTGTTTTCAGCTAAGAAAGCTGCAGCATGCAGCAAATATGAGCCTTATGCTTTGCTAGGGAAACTCAAGAGTGATTTAAGGGAGAGAACATCTTCACACAAAGAGGGCTCAATACCAATCCAAATAACACCACCATTCCGTGGTATATTATGCAAGTCAAAAGTAATTGTTATATTTGTATAACAACAAAAGAAAGGGCTTCTGCATAACTGCAAAACCAGTGTTTTACTTGTGTGCAGAAAAACACCTAGGATGCCGCACCGGAGAAGCAATGCAAAAAAGCAGACAGTTATAGACTTATGGCTTTTTGCAAGCCACATGTGGGGACAGAGCAGGAAGGTGAGGGAGTAGCAACATTAAGTGCAATTGCACACGACCAGGAATATTATGACAACTAGGAAATTCACTGCATGGCTGGCTAACTGAAAGCCTTTTGTAAACATCCAGAAGACTGCCTAATATTTGCCCAGGGTACTTGTTCTCTCTGATCTCATCACTCAAGGAATCACAAAGCAAAATGAAAAAGTTTAAATTCTGGCATAAGTATCTATCTATGCCCATCACTGTCAAATGTTCTTGAAACACATTATTTGACTCAGGCTTTTTGTGCTGAAGCTGATCTTTCTATTAACATTGACCAAATATTTGATTTCCACAGTTTTCACAAAGCTCATAGTGTTCGTTTAGTGAAGGCCAGTGTGTGTTGTTGAAAAGAGTGTTGAACTGCAAATGGGGAGGGCCTTAAAACATAACTGTAGTCAGCCATGAAGTACAAGGAATGGTCTCAGGCACACACCAACTGTGTTGCACATCACACTAAAACATGGTTTGGCATGACACGAATGAGCTAGAACAAGCCCAGGTTCCTTCTCTCCTCCCACGCAGCTCAGAGGAGAACATTGGTAGCATCTAATTTCAGCTTCCTTGAATCTCTAGCAGTTTATTGTGTCTATCAGATTGTGGTTTATCACTAACTGTTGTCCAGACAACACACACACACACACACACACACACACACACACACACACAAAACTGAGATTAAAGGAAACTGAGAGCAAATGCCACAAAAGTTCTTGTCCTGGTTGCGTGGGAGTATGTGAGCCCAGGGAGAACATTGTTCCAGCATGTGCACATGTGTCAATGTGGCCACTCTCTCTCATCCTAACTTACCACACAGGGTTGTTGTGAGAATAAAGAAAGGAAACCATGTTAGCTGATCTAAATGCTTTGTTGGAAGGGTGAGATAAAACATAATAAATATTTGTGAACAGGTATCATGTTGCTGTTAACATGATGCTCTATTTCCTTTAAACTGAGCTCTAAACTCTAACCTGAGCTGAAGTTGTAGCTCAGTCTTCCTCAACTTGGTGCTCCTCATATATTCTGGACTATAGCTTCTCATCGACTATGCTGGCTGGGAGTGATAGAAATTGCATTCCAAAACATCTGGATCATACCAGGTTAGGAAATATTGAACTAGTCTATCAAATACATTCACTTACTACACTGTCATCAACTGAATATTTCTGCAGCAGTTGTTCATGGACGTATGCGAACAACCATGCAGGGATAGCAAACTTTCAGGGCATCTTATTATGTTTCTAGGTCTTCACCCAGAAATGTTAAGTGTGAATTTGTTTAGTATCATGATAGGAACCTTCCCTTACAAAAAATAAAGGGGTGGGGGTTTCAACAACTTACTATTTAGTCAAGCTACATTTAAAGTTCTCTAAACCAAAATAAAGGGTATGTATCTAACAGGATGCTTGTTACCTTTCCAGCATATTAAAGGTCCCTTTGACAGCACACCTTGGGAGCTCCTTACTAGGTAGTACTTTAAGTGCTTCTGCTTCTTTGGCTGAGTGGTGAGCTTCAAGTTAATGTGGTTGGAAAATTCAGTGAAATATCGAAATCCTCTTTCTCCACAGCCTATACAGTTCCCAGAAAAACCTGAGGAGCGGTGGGGAGAGAAAATACAGATCAAATCCTTCCCAATATATTCTGTGAAGTAAAACAATTCAATCCCAACTCTTCATTTTGCTTCTACTAACTGCATGTACCAGATTCCTGCTTGGAAACAAATATATTCCCAGTTGCACACAAATAGCTTGAAGAACAAAGAAAAGATAAGAGCGACATCTAGCTTCATCATTACTCCCCAATGTATCATTCACCAGCCTTGATTCCACCTGTTCTTGTATATTCTAGAAGATCAACACTACAGTATTAGGAGGTGCAGATAGTTCTAATAAGATCCTCGGTATCCTTCCACAAAACAGTATTTCTTTGCCAGCTTTAGAATGCAAAGATCATATTTCCTACCCAGAACCCAATGTTCGTCTCAAGTTCTCTGTTAATGCTGCCTTGGTTTTCCTTGGATTTATTTTATGTGGAAAAAGGATTTAAAGTAGTTACAGTGGATGGGAGAGAGGAATCAATATTCTCTAGTCCACAAAATTCCCCGATGTAAGAAGTAGTGTTTTCACAGCAGACTTTCCCCTTTTGCAGGGGGTTATGACAGGACATAAATAAGTAAATATTTGAGGCAAGGCACTTAGTACCATTGAAACAGAAGTTGAAAGCTCAGCACTCCAAAGAGTACTGTAATCTCTTCTAAACATAAAAGACTTGGGAAGAAAGGTCATAAGGTCAAACTAGTTTCACAAGGTGGCCTAAATTACATCTTTAATTGGGCTCTACTGGATAAAGTTAGGGCTATATATTATCTTTGACCCATTGTAGATTTCCTACTGATTTCAAAGAGTGCTTTGCATGACGACAGAAGGCAAACGACAATCGGCCAGTGAGGTGTAACAAAACCATCTCCTAAACATAGTCCCCTGGGGATTATAATCTGCGTTTAGACAACGTGTTCGACAGCAGGAGCCACACAACACATGAGCCATGAGCTAGGGACTCAGCTAGGGTTGTTTTAGCTGCCTAATCAACAGTTCATTTTTTATTTCTTGAATCCTACAGAAGGCAAGCTACAATGACCACAACTAATGTATTCAACATCATTTGAAAATATTACATTATGCTCCCAGATGTACAAAAACTTGGTTCAGAACTTGAAATTGTGAACCACATTTGTGTGGGATGCTCTTTCATCCTTACTTGCATCCAGTCCTTGGGAATTTGTACCACTACCATGCCAAACCCAATTCTTCTGTAAGGACTAGAAATTCACTTTTTGTTGAATTAAGCAGAAAATATATGAGGTTCCTAAAACCCACAGCCCAATCAGAAGGGTCTGATGAATTGCTGAGTTTTGTTATCTATAAGCTATTCAAAAAGTAATTATTTATAATTTATGTAAGGATACTTGGAAAACATTGCCCAACCAGCTCACACGTTCATTGTGGGTGTCAATATAGAAAACTGAAGCTTGGTGCATATGAAATGTAAGAAAACTCTGGAAACAGCCCATTTCTTGCCTCCATTCCTCAAAATGATTGGACATGGAGTGCCTTATAAGAACAGCAAGCACTCCAGCTCAGAGCAAGCCAAGGCACAGATAGGATGGAATTTAGGCTGTAGGATTTCCAAACCACTCCCAGACAAGCTGATGTAGGGGGAACCAAGAATGTAGTTCTGAAAATGGGACAGGCCACACATGTGGAATTTGTCTTTACATGTTTTAATAAAACCTCAAGATGCTGGTGAGGGGAGAAACTCAAGTGACAGCTTAAAATGCATGTAGGGTGCAAAGGGTATATGCAAATCTCTTCATTTGTGGAAGGCAAATTGAGTATGCAAACAATTATTTGTATTCAGGTAGGTAGCTGTGTTGGTCTGACGCAGTCAAAATAAATTAAAAAATTGTCCAGTAGCACCTTAGAGACCAACTAAGTTTGTTCTGGGTATAATCTTTCGTGTGCATGCACACTTCTTCAGATATGTACCTGGACAATATTTTTTATTTATTTCAAGTATTTGTATAGCTTTCTTGCCACTCCATCTTCTGAGCATAGCTGCCAAGTTATCCCTTTTTTTAAGGGAAATTCCCTTATGCTGAATAGGCTTCCTCGTGAGAAAAGGGAAAACTTGGCAGCTATGCTTCTGAGAGAAGTGCCATCTGGCAAGAAGAGAAAATGGGCATACTGCTAAGGCAGGAGCTGAAGAAGGCTCCATACATTACATAGAAAATACAATGGTTGTGCATACATCAGTGACTCTTTCCAACAACAACAATTGTTGTGTTCAGGCAGCCAACCTTAGTGTTACAGGTTCTCCAACTCTCCTTCTCCACTGCAGCTTTGAGAAGGAGCTCGGAGGTATTTGCTTCTGATTTCCACTAAACTCAGTTTAGCATGTTATCTGAACCTAGAACTGTGGTTAATATTTGTATGGTTTGTTTAAACAAACCAGCCTCATAAAACATGGTTTGAAGTAGATACTTTGTGGGGAGCTGCAGTCCAACAATATCTGGAGAGATATTTTCTCACCCCTGGTGTAAGAAATTAGAAGCTGGTCGTTTCTGAGTCAGCAAAAAAACAGGCACCAGCACCACCCAGATTCCAACATCATGCAATTCTTCTATGTATAACTGATGTCCCAGTCTGAGCAACGTGTCGCAAAGACCTGGAGCTCCTATGTTATGTTCCATCATCTTTCCCAGGGGTCAAAATACTTGTCCAGCGTGTTCCAGACTCCAGAGCCCTTGTCTTCCCTCTGTGTCCAGCAAACCAAATTCCTGTCTCTGGCCTTGGACTATCTCAGATTCTACATTCCTGTCACAAATAGGCTCTACTGGCTGCTTCTCCTGCCTCTCGCCCGGCTGCCTGCCGGACTCGCCGCTGCCGCTCCTCCCAGCGCTCCTTTGGGGATTAGCATCGCCGCGGGCAAGGCCACATGGGCGTGAGCGTGGAGACCATCTCCCCTGGGGACGGGAGGACCTTCCCTAAGCGCGGGCAGACCTGCGTGGTGCACTACACGGGTAAGTCTAGCCAGGCTTTGAATGACCTTCCCCCCCCCTTCCCGGAATGTTGGGGGGGGATTTTGGGTGGGGTGGTCTCTCTGTGTCTGGTGGGGAGGGAGGGGGGTCACAGCTGTGTTTTGAGCTTGGAGCAGAAAAGGGAGGGGTAGAGGGTGCAACTGTGCGTGTTGTGGGGGGGGTAGTGTGTCTCAGCTTGTAGGGGATGAAATGTTGAGGGGGGGGAGGGGAAAAACAAATAGGCTCTACTGAATCACCCCTATCCTCAGTTGATAAACCTGATCCTAGCCTGCAGAAACTCCACCCAAGACCTGAAACACTCATCTGAGGACAATTCCTTGCTGCCCCTAGTAAGCAGAAAGTGGTTATTTAAACCTCTGGTCAACAGACATTGGGCTGCATGTAATGGGCATGGACTTCTATGGCAAGTATGAGAAACTATCAGGGCAATCTTTTATATGTGTGCTCAAAAGTGAGTCCCACTGATTTCCATGGGCTTAAAACCAGGTTAAGTAGACACAGGACTGAATAATATTTTCAAGATTTGGGAAATCAACCCTGAGTGCTCACTGGAAGGACAGATCCTGAAGCTGAGGCTCCAGTACTTTGGCCACCTCATGAGAAGAGAAGACTCCCTGGAAAAGACCATGATGCTGGGAAAGATTGAGGGCACAAGGAGAAGGGGACAACACAGGACGAGGTGGTTGGAATGGACAGTGTTCTCGAAGCCACCAACATGAGTCTGGCCAAACTGCGGGAGGCAGTGGAAGACAGGAATGCCTGGCATGCTATGGTCCATGCTCGAAGAGTTGGACACGACTAAACGACTAAACAACAACACAAGTGTAAGAAACCTCTTGTCTTCCAGATGTTGGTGGACTACAACTCTCATAATCCCTGACCATTGGCCATGCTGGTTAGGCTGATGGGCGTTGGTCTAATAACATCTGGATGGTTAGAGGCTCCCCACCCTTGCTTTAATGATATTAAAATTGAAAAACTGGATTCATGTTTTGTTGATAAAAAGCTTTAAAAATGAATGTCAGCATATTCCGGTGAGAAATCCATGTACTGAATTGGCCTAGCCTACCATTAACCCAAACCTTTGGTCAATTATACATTTATCATGACATGAAGAATAATTAATGAAAACCTTTTACCTAAAAGTGCATTTTTTCCATGGTCATCTGGCAAAAACCTCTTGTCAACAGCACAGACTAGAATGTGCTCGGGAAGGTTTGGAGACTTGGCTCCTACTAACAGGAATCCTGCTGGGATATCGATCTGTTCCATACACAGTGAAACTAACCTCAAATCTTTGCCTGCTTGACAAAAACCTGAAAAGAAATAATACATCATGAAGTGATTTACTGTCGCCTTGTTCCACTTACTCAGAGCAACTAAGGAGAACAACTAAGCCTAATACTGCCACGCCCTCCACGCAAAAGATCTCATGAAACAATTGCCTGCCCTGGTTCAATATTTCACCAAGCCCTCTAAAGTCTATGGACAAAGGGCACTAGACAAATTAGTAATTTATAAAACAAATGTAGACCTATGACAGAAGATAGCAGTTCGTGTGTTAAGCAACTACCACGAAATACAGTAATATTTGTGCTATTAAATTTTATTCCACATTTTTTGTGAAAAACCTGCTGATAAATTAAGAGTGAGGTTTTCTCAGTGTATCTCAGAGGAAGGCAAGGCAGGCACAAAGAAAAAGTACAGGCCCCTTTCTCTCTCCCTTTACAATTCAGTCTGACCCACTGAACTGTGGGGTGATCACTACTGGCAATGAAGCAGTCAAGCAGACTTGTTTTGCCTTTTAAACCAATATTTCTACTGGAAATTTTAGTGATATCGAAATATTTCCCCAGTTTTTTATTTCCCATAAATTGGGGTTGCGATCCTGAATATCTACTATTTGCAACTATCATCTTTCCGAAGGACACGATTTTTTAAAATCCATTTTTCCGGAGGAGGGAATCAAACTAACTATAGTGTTGTTTATATTTACTTCTCTTACGTTTTTATATATTGTAAGTTGCCTCAAAGTTTTGTGATGAGTTGGGACATAAATATCTAAAGTAAAATAAAGTTATGCACACATTCAAAGTTATCTTTGACAGCTGTTATAATACTGAAGATATTGTCTCAGTGTTCTTGCTGGGACTTACAGTAGCAATGACCATTGGTGATTACTGTTATGTTATATAAAGAGCATTGCCATGGCCAGAATTACCCAGAGATGACTGATAAGGGAAACAAATACCACAAGTGATAAGCAAGCAGCTTTGATGTCTTATTTGCTATCATCATTATTCCAAGGTATGTGGGTTTGCCTGAATGAATATTAACTCTTGAAAGTTCAAATACTGTATTGCATTAGACATTACTAAAGCCATCTGGTTTGAGTGAATTTTAAGCATAGTATTTGAACAAAGGCTCCCTGAACCTGTCTGCAAGAAGCTTTTTTCAGCACAAAAGACTCTCTCAGCTATTATGATCAGCAGTAGGGGTGAGGAGAGCTGTTCCTAGTTCCACGGCCCTCAGAAGTTCAGGGTTGTGTGTGACCAAGGCCCTAACCTGTGGAATATCCCCCCTCCCCACGGATGTGCATCTGGCACCCATCATTATGCACTTTTTGGCCTATGCTGAAGATGCTCCCTCTTTACCCTGGATTTTGTCTCCTGAGGTTTATTTTTTAGGATATATACTATTCTGTTGATTGTAGTTTTACCTGATTTTAATATTGTATTCCTAAATTGTTGTAGCCTATCCTGGATGAAGAGTAGGTAAATAGGTAAGAAACAACAACAACAACAACAACAACAACAACCTTATTTTAAAATGTTGATTCTATTCTATTACATCTACAACAGTTAAGTATTGTTAATTTTGTAGTTTAAAAAACCCCAAACACTCATCCTAGCCAACAATTTCTTCTCCATTTAGGAAAGAATAGTAATATATGTTTACTTGTGTAAGCTCTACTAATACTAGATTTTCATTGCAACTCTCAACAGCTCCAACCAGAAAAGCTAATGGTCAGGGATTATGAGAGCTGTATTCCAGTAACAGCTAAAGGGTAGCTGTTTGCTGCCCCGTTAGAAGGTAGAAGCAGCTGAAAAACAGATTCTGGTCTTCCTGGTCAGAAGAAGCTGTAAATTTATCCCCACTGGCAGATTTACTTTATCTAAGGGTAGATTACAATCTTCACATGAAGAATCAGCAGAGAGAATAGCGCAGGACTTAAAACAGTTGACAATACACCATGGGCGTAGCCAGGATTTATGACAGGCATAGGCAAACTCGGCCCTCCAGATGTTTTGGGACTACAACTCCCATCATCCCTAGCTAACAGGAACAGTGGTCAGGGATGGTGGGAGTTGTAGTCCCAAAATATCTGGAGGACCAAGTTTGCCTATGCCTGATTTATGATAAGGGACAGGCTTCATTTGGGGGGGGGGGAGAACCTTAGCTAGATACTGTAAATATTTTTATTGATTTACTTGATCTGCCTATGCCCATGCAATATACTGGGTACAGTGACAGAACTGCAGCATGTTGCAACTCTTTACAATGGATAGATATCCCTTCCTACATGGGACATTTTAGGTAAGGAGGAGGGTAAATATGGAATAAAAAAAACAAGCATGTTCAAATTAAATGCATCATTCCAAGAGAAAACACACCAAATATATTTATTACTTTACTCAAAGCATTCTTACTCTGCTCTGCGGTCAATAAAAAGCTCCCAGACCAGCTCACATATATTTATATAACTAGAAATTAAAGATTAAATATATGTGAGCTGCTATTTATTTTGTATCTACAGCTGAAGCTTAAACCTGGCCTCTGAACTCCCAAGAATATAAGAGTTACAGCACTTAATGAGATTCTTAACAGTTAACATTTGAACAGTTCTGAAGCTAGGCAACCTGTTCCATTTTAGCTGACAATAAACCATTAGTGGTTGTTGTTTTAATGCAGAGTTCATTGTTATTTTCCTTAAGTACTCAGAGTTTGCTTGCACTTCTGGTATTGTCTCAGCAAAGACAATAGCATTTTGGACCAGGAATGTCAGTGTTAGCTCAAAGGAAGAAATCATTAAGGAATGCAAATCTCCTTCTCTGAACTAAAAAAAAAAATCTTACATTTTCTTCTAAAGAAATGCAGATGGTGTTGCCCCAAGAGCAACTGAATCAACATCCCTCACAGTTTAACAAGAGTAATCTCAAATTGTGTGTAAAACTATGGCCAGGCTATCTATCTTTATTAGGCCTGAACATGGATTTTTTTTCTTACACAGATCAACACAACCACCTCTCCTTTCTGTTTCACAAATTATTTAATCTGAAAAAATTGCCTCTTCCCCTTTTCCCCAAATGCAAGATATCTAAGACAACAATGTATCTCACTAAATGTAAACAAACTGTGAAAAAGACTATGAATTGAAAGTGGAGAGTGTAGAATTGTACCTTTCTCTGTTTACCTGTTTGTTTTGTAACACAAAAAAGTTTAATAAAAACTAAAAGAATATGTATCTTTTAAAAAAATTCTTGCTTAAAACCTATTGATGTTGATGGGACATGCAGTGGTACCTTGGGTTAAGAACTTAATTCGTTCCAGAGGTCCGTTTTTTAAGCTGAAACGGTTCTTAACCTGAGGCGCGCTTTCGCTAATGGGGCCTCCTGAGCAGCTGGCGCGCGATTTCCATTCTCATCCTGGGGCAAAGTTCTTAACCTGGAGCAACCACTTCCTGGTTAGCAGAGTTTGCAACCCGAAGCATCTGTAACCCGAGGTACCACTGTAGTTTGATTTGAATCCCAGTGACCTGAGGAGTATGCCACTGGAGTGAATTTTTGCTAGATCGCGAACAATGTAACCTACAGCAGATGTTTACTACCTATTTTGTGCAATATAATTGGCTGATGGCAACATGCTTACATTCACAAGGGGCATACACATTTATACCGTCCATGGTTACATTGAATGCATGTACAACATCTAGAACAGTGGTTCCAAATTGGTTGTCCATGGACCCCTGGAAGTCTGCAAAACCCTCCCATGGGGTCTGAACCACCATCCACATAATAAAAACTACAACAGAGGTATCGAAAATTTTCAAAAGTAGGGGGTCCATGGATTGACTTTTGAAAAACAGGGGGGCTGCAGTACTTAGCTAATTGGGAACCACTGAACTAGACCAATCATGATATCCAGAATGTAAGGTTAAGGGCTCTAAGGTCCTTGCCGTCATTAACAAACATCTTTTGAAAAGACAAGCATTGGTTCTTGAATGCTTACATTTGTTGCTCGACTTTAAAGGCATGGAATATAGAATTTAAAATGAACTTGTAAGCAATTGAATAATCAAACTTCCTCGTGGTTACAGTTACCATGTCCATTGTCAAATACCTTGAATTTTCCTACTGGTTTCTATATTGATTTTATTATTTGTTCTTGTTTTAAAGGATCCCCCCCCCCACCTTTTTGGATATTGCTTTGCCATCCCTAATGTAAAACAATAAATTCTATAATAAATGTATTCAACTGGGAATTATTATTATTTTAAACATTTTAGAAGACACAATGCACTTGAACTTTGCGACTTATTTCATGGGGACTTGATACACACACAAAAATCTGTCGTGGGATGATGAAGTGAAGGAGCACCTTATGTCAATTTCAAGGGGTCATCACTCAATGTATGAATCTTTGCCCCCAGTGTGGAGAACTGAAATACTAAGTGCATTCTGAAAACATGACTGTTACTTCCCCAAGCCTTGCAAAAACACAATAGAAAGCAAAGCAACAAATTAATGATAAAACAAAACGATAAAGACATTAAGAATGCTAAAACATTTCTAACTTTCCCCAAAAAAAGTCAGTGAGTGTTTTTTAGCCAATGAGAGACTGCATGCTACAATCACCCCATCTAAAATAAAATAAAAACCTCACAGAACTCATATGCTAAAAAGAAAGGAGTTGGCCAACACAGCTGTGAAAATAAAACAAAAGCACTGATGCTGTGTAAAGCAAAGATTGCATCCCTTTCTCCACTCCCCACTCCTCTTTTCTTAACACTAACAATTAACATCCCCTCTGTGGGGTACAGACCTGTTATTGTGCTGCTTTAAGATAAGGCATAAGAAATTCCCCACCAAGATCTGCATAAGAATTGCAATTCACAGTCTCTTCCACTTTTAACTTCACAGCAGCTGATCAGGTATTAAATACCTGGCTACCTAATTGCTGCTGAAATTAAGGTGTCAGCTCTCACACAGTGCAGAAAAAAACCGGCAGTTTACAACCAAACAACTTGACTGGTATTATTTGTGCTTGACACGTATCCTGGATGCTCTGTTAAGGACACTAATCATGAAACCAGCAGCTATTAAGGTGATGGGAAACTGAACAAAGGTGTGTGGGTAGGAAGAAGAAGAAAAAACAGCATTTGCCCACATCTTATTGCAACACTCCAGAAAGCCACAAACTAAGGCAGCCTTGGTTATAAAGAAGCTGTTCATAGACATTAATTTAATTTATAATTTTATAGGAATATTACAAATGCTCACTACAAATGCTCGCTATTAAAGTCTTCTTGTTAAAGCATTTCCCAGCTTAAATATAAATTTTTGTATTAAAATAGCAATACATTCCTTGGAAATTGATTTGCTCTACCTGCAGATCCTGCCACCTCACCTTGCCTCATGGGCAGGCTGGCCCTGCTGCTATGGACACTTAAATACCCTCAAGCAATACAACAATGTTAACTGTCACAATTATTGCTTGCAATTCAAAGAGGTATGAATTAGAAAAAGATCAAAACATTTCACATCTACTATACATACAACGAAAGCTCATTCAGTCTGAATGGAAAGCCATGGACGCATAACCGAGCACAGAATGCAATTCAGAGTTTTGTGGCAACTTGAAGACTAAGAAAATTATTATGCAAGATGGAAATCCTATATCTATTTACCCAGGAGTAAGCCTGTTGAAGAGTCGGACACGACTAAATGACTAAACAACAACAAGCCTGTTGGAACTCGTTAGAACTTTGAAGTAGACATTTACATAATTGCATTGCTAACTCCAAGATGACACAGAACTCTGTTGCTTTTGCTGTAACAGACGAATATGGCTATCCTTCAGGAAAATGTTATACATTAATGCTATTGTAACTGCCTATGTGTAGCCTTTTGCAAAATTCTAATTCAAGTTAAGTCTTAAACCAAGTAAGGCTTAAACCAACCATCAGTAGTGCAAGACCCTTCTGGGGCAGGTTTTTGTGCATATGGGATTGGTGGACTATTGGAATCAGACATGTCTTCATCCTCCTCATCTTCTTCCATTTCATTAATTGTTTGGCTAGTAGAAAAATCCAAAATTCCATTCTGGGTGTAACGTTGCATCAATTCTTTGTCCAGCTCTTCCACTTTTGGTTTAACGTCTAGAAAGCATTATTTAAAAAAAGACAAGAGGCCTGCATGTAAGTGACAGTGGGAAAGATATTTAGGCAGTTATTTTCAATGAAAAATATACAACATTTTATCTAGGATAAGAAGGGCAATTAAAATATGCCATACTTGCTTGGTTACCTTTCGGCAAAATAGGAGGCTGGTCAGGGTCAAGATACAGCTGGGAGAAGATGGGGCGAGGAACCACACTATTGCATCTTAGAGAGGCCTCTATCGAGTTGTGCAGGGCTTCTTCAAAACGGGCAGATTTCAGTTGCCCTGCATACGAATTCCCCATGTTCTGAAAAACAAATCTGAAGGGTTGGTAAGAGATTTAGGGTTAAATATGCAGACACACACCCCAGCATTACAGAAAACAAGAAGTGATGAATGAACAAATGTTTTGCATAGTGCACACATGAAGGATAAAATATTAGCAGTGGCAAAGAAAACCATAAAAACAACATAATGGAAAGCACGGACTGTTCTTGTTTTTGTTCAAGTCTGCCAATCTGCCTTTCACTGATAGAGTTCTTCCTGTCACTGAAGAGTGCTGCAATATATCAGCTTGTACATCAGTCTCCATGTAAAAAAAGAAAGAAAAGGAAACTGCCATTTCCAATTTCACTTGGGGTAGAGGGAGTGTTCAGCAAAAGATCAAGGCCAGCTTTATCTTATTTATTTATTTTATTATATGTTGTTGTTGTTGTTTAGTCGTTTAGTCGTGTCCAACTCTTCGTGACCCCATGGACCATAGCACGCCAGGCACTCCTGTCTTGATTTTTATTATATATATTTATTTATATCCCGCCTTCTCCCAAACTGGGAGTTCAAGGCAGCGTACAACCTTTAAAAACATAATTATAGAATACAAAACAAAAACCAAGTAAGTTAACAACAACAGTTAAAATGCAATGACACACACATTTAAAACCAGCATCCAAACAGAGTTTGCCCTGATAGCAGCTCAGTGGCCAACATCATCTGCCCCTTCATTTCCAAAGGCCTGTCTGAATAGGAAGCTTATAGATACATTCAAGGTTAAATAGTGAAAACAATTTATTTCAGGAGCACTTCTTGTTTTTGTTTTTTTCTATCCTTCTATAACTTAACAAATTTTGATTAGAATTCTGTTTTTACAGGAATGGCTTGCTATGCAAAAGGAAGCGCTGCAGAAATATCTATGAGAGAGAGGTTAAGCAGGTGATGTGTCTGGCAAAGGTCCTGCTTAATTTTCCATCCTTGCTTATGTGCCCAAGCAGGAGGTGCTCTTGCCTCCCTCCTTATGAGGCGATAGTTCTTTGGTTGCAGAAGAGAAAGAAATGAATGGAGGAAGGTGAAGATGTCAAAAAAGCCAGGAACCATGAAGCACGTCCCTAGGATAGATTGCCAGACAACACACAGTGCAGAGCCAACTGCTAGAGCCAATATCTTAACCCAGGGGTCTGTATTTTTTGAAGTTGCTCCCCATTAATATTACCTGATTGACTTTGAAAATATGCATTAAGGGTAGGCACAATGTCATGCAAAGTGAACTAAATCAGGTCTAAGCACAGAAGGCAGCAAAATTGTGCTTGCTGGGTTCTTACTGTTTTGAAGCAGAGGCAATCAGTGAATTAGAATGAAATTCATAGATAGTGGCCTAAAACTGATTCCTGCACTGCTCTAAACTTAGGAAAATTGGTGTTAAGGCATTGGGTTGCTAGTAATTCTGGACATGAGCATGATAATTTAGTTTATTTTAACAGAAGTGATACAAGCACCTGCTTAACTTGAAAATTTTAAAATAACTTAGTTTATGCTAGCTTTTCTGCAGAAATTGCCATTATTAAACATTCAGCAACTTTGGACTAGGAATGCTTCTTTTGTTTTTTCAAAGATCTACCGGTAGACTATTAATGTTTTGGCTACAGCTGTATCAGCTTGATAAGAAAAGACTAAATTTAAATCCAAGGAAAATATTTTCACCATACATATAATTCTTTCATGGTACTAAGGAAAAAACATGGATTATGGATTTCAATGTGTAAACACACATAAAGGATTTATGCAATAATTTATGCAATAACTTGTATCTGATAGCCTTCCACTAAAATGTTAAATGAAGGCTTCGACTTTACAAAACAGCTTGCTTTGCATTTTTAAATAGCCAACTTTGAAGATAGGATCTACTGCACCTCCTGTGATAATTAATAGGTAAAGCCTAGTAAGTCTTTACAACGTTACTAGAGATGACAGCATACTGAAAATTTTTTATTAGCATCTAATTCATCTACTGAAATACACTGTATGTATTCCAGCAAAATACTGTAACTGTAAACCTCAGGCAGGTTTTTCCCCCAAGTGCTCTGCTAGACTGCAATGGCAAGACCCATTTGTTTTAATCAGACACAGGATTATTAGATAACATGGGTGGGTCATTTTTTTCACTCCCAGTACTTTAAACAGTATTGGCTTCCCCCAAAGAATTCTGGGAGCTGTAGTTTGTTAAGGGTGATGAGAGTTGTTAGGAAGCCCCTTCACAAAGCTACAATAGCTAAGAGTTCCCTGTCTTGAAGGATTGTTAAAATATTACAGGAAGGGTCGCTCTGGAAGAGGAATAGGGGTCTCCTAACAACTCTCAGCAAGGGACGTGGGTGGCGCTGTGGGTTAAACCGAGGGGGGGAAACAGAGTTCGGGGCAATAAAAAGCAGTGGAGGTGGCAGCAGATTGGACAACAGTTCAGAGGGTGCAATGTACTGCACTCATTCTCGATGTATGCAATTGAGCTTGCATCACACAGAGATCCACAACCTTTCAGAAAACCCCGGTGAACCCTATTTTGCAGAGAGTCATCTGCGTATCAATAAAAACAGAAGAGCCACTTTACTGACTCACATCATAGGTCCCTCCAGCCCAGATATCCATCTCCAGCATTAGCCAGACAGAAGGCTCTGGGGAGTTCTTTAGCAGGCCATAATCATATTAGTCTTGCTTGTCCTCAGGAGCTGGTACTCAGAGGGACTGTGACTCTCAAAATAAATTTTCATATTTTTTTAGATTACTGATGCTGATAACTCAATAAAGCTCTCCACCATGCTTCTGTCTAACCACTTTAAAAAAAACAAAAAACCTAGTTTCTGGTAACAAATTTTGAAAATTACTTTTTTGACTTAATTTATTTTGAAATAAAGTTTTCAGAAAACTGGCCGCAAGTTTTTATTTTACGCATTTATTTATTGTAAAACTGAATAAAACAAATACAAGTATAAAACAAGTAAATTTGTTCCAAATGGAACAAGCTCATAGGCTCATAGTAGATCCTATCAAGTTATAGATAAGGACAAGCAGCAGGTATATATATTATTGGATTAATTAATGCTTTAAAGTTTTGAAATGTAACCCTTTATCCAGCGGCGGAGCAGGCTGATCGGGCGCCTGGGGCAGTGCGGGTGGGGGATAGGGGTCAGCCACCCATGAGGACAGGGCAAGCTGGGGCAGGATGCTCCACGGGGCCTCCGAGGAGTCTGCCTGCCCTCCGAGGAGTCTGCCTGCCTCCTGCCACTCAGTTGCCCTACAGCTGGGGGGGGAGGCAGCGGGTAGACTGTTTGGGGCAGTGTGGAGCCTGTGGGCGCCCAAGCCACCGCATCATGCTGCAGGCCCCGTGGTGAATGCCACCCGGCATTTTGTCACCCCCCTCAGTGGTGACACCCGGGGCGAATCGCCCCCACCTCACCCCCTTCCTTCGCCCCTGCCTTTACCAATAGACTTGTTTGCTACCATTTGTTGTTCTCTAAGTTAAATGCTTGACACTTGTTAAGAGTGTTAAATGTGATAGAACATTTGCCACCTTTTTTTAAAGGCCCAAGTTCTTTCCAAGGAACACAGCAAATCAGCAAAGTAGATACTTCTCGCTTGATTTTGCTATCCTTTCTATTCTTAAATTCTATGTGTAACCTTACCATTTATACAGTAGTCAGGGAAAGCAGTTGCTAAAAACATTATGGAAAATAACACTTATCTGAAGTTTTAATGTATGTACTTAGAAATGAATACATACTGTACGTTTCCAATTATTATTTCTCTTTCCAACCAAGAGATATTATTGATGTTCCATGATTAGGACATGCTTTCTCCCCAGATTTTTCAGTTATGATCTTGATATCCTTTGCTTATAAATAACTGATCCTGAAATAAATATGCTTTGCTTTCAAATAAACTTGCTCAACACTTGCCAGATGTCTGAGGATGACACATTTTGTTTTACATAGTGCCAAAAAGTCAAGTCCAGAAAACTGTTGACATAAACTGGTGAGGAATTTGAAATAAAATGAACCCCTTATAAAATGTGAGGGGAAAAAATAATTATTATTTCATAATATAGAAGCTAAATCATATAGGATTACTGCTGCATGCACCTTTCTTTTCTACCCAGCATCTTCCAGTGATGTTAAAAATGTTAACATAAATGGGGGGGGGGACTAGCACCAATAAGAGGATTTTTTTAAAAATCATATATATATATATATATACACACACACACACACACACACACACACACACACACACACACACACACATATATATATATATATATATATATATATATATATATATATATATATATATAGTGTGCTGCCACCATACACACAGAGCATGCAGTAATAGCACATGTTTGATGGTGGGACCAGTGTTTTCTCAAGCAAAGTACCAATGGCGTAAAACCTCAAGGCTTGCCAGAAATAATGGGAGCTCTAACAGTCCCCAAATGGACCCAAGGTAGTGTGGCATCTGGGCTGTGTACATACCATACATTTAAAGTGCATGGCATTCCCTGCAAAGAATCCTGGGAACCGAGGAAGGGTGGGATACAAATTTAATTAATACAGTAACTAGAGGATTAGCAATCTTCATGGCCATAAGGCTTAAAGTGAGAAGTTTGCCCTATGGGATCTTATGGCCCCGTTGCCTCCTTAGATTTTATATAAATGCTCAAGGGTTAGCTTTACAATAGGTAATGTTTCAGCCCACAACAACTTCTTAAATCTAACCATTGAAAGAGATCAAGAATTTCCTGGATATAGCTGGTATTTGGCCCTTGTAGACAGCGTCCGGACGGAAATCCCGGACATATGGCAACCCATGCCGGAAGTGTGAAGAAGAAGAAAAAGTTTTTTGTGTCTGGATTTTCACTATTTGAAATATGGCAACCCTACCCCAAATATCCTAGACCAGTGATCCCTTGACTCCCCATCACCATCACTTGAAAATTACTAAGGATCTTGGTGGACCACTTGATGATTCCTGCAATTGTTGTAGTTTGCAACACTCTGTCTTTTTACAGACATGCTGTGGAGCACTTGAATGAAGCTCAGTTTGGGAACCCCTGTCCTAGACGCATTAGGAGCCAATTATGCAGAAGGTTCATTGACCTGAAATCTGCTTTGCTCATCTGCTCTGCTCATCAATACATGGTGAAAAAAATGTGGACTCAACTGGCATCTACCACCATGGATAAAAGGCAGTTCTTCTTTTAATTAAAAAGCTTTATACTGAAACTTCACTTCAGGTTTGTTGAGGCATAGATGGGCATGTGGCCATCCTAGTTAGTATTTCTCAGGGCACAAGGCTCCATCCTGGCAAAGAGCCTTTTTTAAATTTGCATACTAATGATCTAGTGCCAGCTCTTGTAGTAGTTGCCCCTCCTAAAATTGCATCTAAACCGCTGCTAACATGCTCATCATGCAGTCTTGCTCTCAAGGACGTGGCTTGGCCTGAAAAGGCTATTGCAAGACATTTCAACTTCTTGCATTAGCAAACAGTGCTTCAACAACTATGATAAAAGTAAAATAATGAACTCCTCCAAAAGGAATTTGGTTTATAAATGGGGTTTTCAATAAAATGAGATCAAGCAAATTAAAATCGTTAAAAGCCACAGATTTTAGTTCCACAGGCTCCAGGATGTCGTAAATATGTTTTAGTTTGCGGAGAGGAATGTCGTGCTATGCCGGGCTACTCTGGAGTCGCCCCTTGCCCACCTCCCTCCATCCGTGCCTGCTCCCCATGGGCCTGGGCTTCTCCCGCTGCTGTCTGGGAAGCATAGCACGCTGAGCAAGGAGCAAGCAAGCACTAGTCTGGTGGCCATTCAGCGAGGGGGCAGGGCTCAGCACAGCCTGGCCTGGAGACTGAAGGGCGGCCTGGCCTCAGGAATGTACCCTTGAGAGCGCAAGGAAGGCAGACAGAGCCCTATACCCAGCCTGTATGGAGCCTCTGTGGTCACTGACCTCTGCTGGGGTTGCAGACATGGCAGGAAGGCCAGTCTCTGGGTCCAAAGACACCCAGTGGCAGGCTGGCAAGGGTAGGGATGGGGGCCGCCAGGACACGCCTGTGTGGCGGTGGGGGCCGCCTCCTGACAAGCTGTTCTGCCACCTCCACCAGGGCAGAGCAGGGGTCATAGCTGCCAAGTTTTCCCTTTTCTCGCGAGGAAGCCTATTCAGCATAAGGGAAAATCCCTTTAAAAAAGGGATAACTTGGCAGCTATGGCAGGGGTCCCTGTGGGAGCGAGCACCTGCACAGGGGTGCTTGGTTGCACCCCCTGAGAATGTTGTGCCCAGGGCCGCAGCTCCCCTGCCCTCCACACTACACCACTTACTAGATGAGAAACTTACTTCACAAAGAGAATAAAGCAGACAATTCAATGGCTATTCCTCAAGACCAGGAATGGGATGTTTCAGCCCTTCAGACGTTGGGCCATGTTGGCCAGAGTTCATGGAAGTTATAGAGCCACATGTTCCCCATCCCTGCTCTAGATGATAGGAAATGATTATTTTCCTTAGGCTCACACATACCCATGCACTATATAAAACTGTAGCCAATTTATTATAATTATAACTGATCATGTAACTGCAAGTGCATAGTGATTAATTGCTCCATAGGCTGCTGTCAGGGTTGTTGTGGCTACTCTTGAGTAACGACTCTCCACATCTGCTTGCCTTTTAGATGTTTTTATTAGTGCACATTATTTACAGTGTAAGGTGCCACAGATTTCACGTCTGCTCATTCCGAATCAGATTCCTGCACTGCCAATTTCCGGCTCTTAGACCAACACAAGAGCCTTGGAACCGTGAAGCGCCTCCCTCTTCTTCGACGCCTCAATTTCGGTGTGTGTGTGTGGGGGGGAATGGCCTGCTGACCGACTGACTCCTGTCCCCTCTTTCCCCCTCCCTCTCTTCCTGCCTATGGAGCAAGGGCTCTTGGATGCTGCTCGAGGGCCGGCACTCCCTTTCCGTTTCCTGACTCTTGTCACCTGACCCTTCGCTCGAGTTGGTGCTCGGAGACGAGCTTGTCCTGATGAGGGGAGGCTGTTCTCTGTAAGCCTCCCCCCTTACATCCGCTCTATCAATTATGTAACTATTTTTGCAAACCTATCCTCCTTATATGTCCAAACATGTAGCGCTCATAACCTAGTTTTCAATTAGCAAGCAAGATCTGGGTGAAGTCTAGAATGAGATCGTCCTTCTACAACATTTGATAATTATTTGTTGCACAGAAATTTCAAAGAAGTGGAAGTTGTGCTTCATTTAATTCATGTAATCTACTTCTTTTTTACCTCAGTTATGGAAAACTCTTTGTTACTCACAGAAACCGCAGGCAAACGGGAAGAGGAAAAGGTGGATACTTATACTGCAAGAATAGGGAGTCCCAACTGTGAATGTGACCCTTCTCTCTGGTCTTTGGGACTCTTCCCAAGCCCTACCCCTTCCTCAGACCATGGCTCTTTGCAGCCCTCCTCCGTAGCCCCGCAAATCATGCACACATTCATAGCATATAATGTAAATAAGAATGCCATGTGATAAATCAGCGCTGCTCTATCATCAACACAGGGATTTCTGGCTTACATGCTGTAGCCTTTTTGTAATGTAGTAAAGACTGACCATTTGCATAGAGCGGTGCCTGACTCTTGCATGTCAAATAATGAAGTCAACTTACTTTAACTTATTAATTGAGCTTATCAGGGCTTTACCACAAATGCCCTAGCAAACAGAGGGCTAGGAAAAGTCCTAGGGCAATTTCAAAATGAATTTTCACTGAGGGTAGAGGAACTCAAAAGGAAATTTAAATCATGCCCCCAAAAAGGCATTTTTAATCTTCATTTAAAAATAACAAAACACATATTTATACAGGATTGCAGCCTGAATTGGTTAAAGGTGCTAACAAGGGACCTCATAAATTTCTAGGCATATGAGGAAAGTTTATCCCATTCTCCTAGGCTTGACAAGATCAGAGGAGCCACAGGGGTTTCCCAGTTTCTCTCCATATGCTCAAGTAGAACAAATGAAAGAATGGAACAACTCTATATCTGAGGTTAAAGGGAGATACAAAACAGAGGAAGGATGTTTCCTCTTATTTATCTTATTCAAATATCTATAGGCTGTCTTTCACATAAAATAATAAGTGGTTTGCAACGTAACATTAATATAAGAGACAAAAGATTACCAAAAATATATGAATAACAAAAATACCACGACTAGCCAAAATTCCTAATAGAGGCAGCACTAAAAATCAGTGTTCCAGAGTTCCATTGTCACAACTTCTTTAGATAACCATGTTTTGTAACCAAATGCATGTATCTCTTAATGGTCTCTCATCTGCCTCCAGCACCAAAATAAAACCCACCAGAAACTGCTGGTTTTAAGACCACCACTCTCTTATTTTCTGAATGTTTATATTTTCCAATGCAACTGAGCACTTGTGCAAAATGACAAGCAAGGCACAGGACTTATTTGGCTACTATAGGTGGTGAACAGTGATAGGCAAAATGATTCCAGATAAAGCTGTCGTTCTCATTGATAAGCACATTTCAACGTTTTGGGGCAAATGTCAATACCTTAACTCCCTTGCCTTCTTCTTGGTCTTAGCACTCTTCTTCGCTTATATACATACAAAAGCTTAGTTGTAAATTGACGAAAACATGGCTATTTGGCAGTCCAAGCGCAGCACTCTGAGGAAAACAGCATTTTCCTTTTAGAAATGCAAGCTCTTCCTTTCAACATCTACTCAATGAGCACAATCTAGCCATAGCCTGTTCCATTCATTTCAACTGAGAGAAGCAAGCATATTCTCAACTCTCCCATTGAACTCAATTGAGTTTGAAGTGCTTAATTAATCTGGACTGCAGAGTGTCCCAAGTTGTTATGAGAAGGAGGAAAAAAACAATTTGAAAGTAAAACTTTAGGAAGTGAAAGTGAATGTCCTTCAATTCTGTAATCATGCTTTCCATTCCTACATCGACAGCTGCAAACATTTGGGAAGGATTATCCTTTAATTTAGACAAAAGCAAGCATTCCTTAGGTAAATCAGCACTTTTTTCCCCACCATCAGACCCATAAAACCTTTTCACGACACAGATTTCAAGAGAACCCTTTAAGGTTTTAGGATGTCGCCCCTTTTACTAAGTAACAAAATACACCCCATGGTGTCTCATTGACCCCACTCAGCTGTCCTTTGACCTCTTCAATTGTTGTAACCTAACTTCAGGGGCCACAGAACTTGCCTCCCGTATCCAAAAAGGCTAATGTTGCTTCCTCCTAGCACCTGGTGAAACAAAATGCAGGGAGTCTTCCTCCCCCTGCCCCCCCCCCACTACAGCTACTATGCTCCAGATGTTCCCATCTAAAATCTTTCTGAGAGTTGGCTTTCTGTCTGTGTGGTAACCAAGAAGCAACAATTAAGACCTGGACTATGGCAATGACCCTCTTGTTCATTTGGGCCTGAATACTCTGTTGGGCCTCCTGCCCCTAAGGATACAACAGGTCATAAAACAGGAATAGATCTTTGGCCTCTTGGAAATACTGGGGTATTTAAGTACAACAAGAAACAATAGGAGTCCAATGTTCCATATAAACGAAGTCAAGCCTCTTCAACTGACCCGTAGCAAGGAAGAGGTCAGTGGATTCCTTTCCCCCCCCTTCCACGTATTAAAATATCAATTGCATACTTTCCCTTCCGCTTCTTTTGCCCAGCTCCCCATATCTTTACATATTTTATATTTCTGAGAGAGCAGAACATAAATCTCGTTTTCATTAAATATTTGGCTGAAAGAACCCACAGCTTATGGATTATAGCATGAATTTCTAGATAGAAGGAACAAGTGGTGATCTCTATCACAGAATCTCCCATCCTCATAAAAAAACCTACCAATGTAGCATTTGCAGTTGAAAGAATATGTCCGATTTCAATTTGCAAAAATGCAGTTACAGTTTTCAAATACCATGCCAACTGTTTTTGATTCTTTTCTGGTAGTGTAATAGACTAGACATAAGTAAACAAAATGATACTTAAACTAGACAGGAGAGCAGTGCTTCTAGTCAGAAAGCTTGCTGACTCAGGCTCAGCCCATTCTGGATGGAGTTGCACTCACCTTGAAGCAGCAGGTTAGTTCAGGACATCTGAACTAGATATCTCAGATAAAGCTATAGTGTTGGATGCTAAGGGAGTGGTAGTGCTTTTGCCCCACTTCAGCTGGTGTGCCAACTATGCCCATTACTGGGGAAGGCAGACCCAGCCATGGTCTTACAAGACCTGGCTGCAGCAAGATTGGATTACCGGAATGTGTTTTACATAGGGTTGCCTCTGAAAGTCATTTGAAAACTGTAGGTGGTACAGATGGTGGCTGAACTGTTGATGGAGACTACTCATTCAAAGGACTGGAACATATATCTTATTATATTCTTGTAAATCAATTTGGGGCGCCTCTGGCTGCATAAAGAGATCTATAAATACAATGGGTTGTACAACTAAGTTTTACTCAGAGGAGACACACTGAAATTAATCAACCTAAGTTAGTCAGGTTCATTGATTTCAATGGGACTACTCTGAGTAGGACTAGAATTGGACAAAACCTAAACTTCCCTAAACTCAGTTTGACACTTTTAACAGAGGCGTCTTTTCCATAGGGCTTAGTGGCTTGTTGCACCAGCGGCCTCCCCTTTCCCTGCATGCCGCTAGATGGTTGGCGGGGCTCAACAAGCCACTAAGCCCAAGGCTCCTCCACAGCCGCCACCTCCTCTTGCTCGGCTGAAGGAATCCCCTCAGCCACCGCCCGCCGAGCCGCTGTTGTGAGGGAGCGGTGGGAGCGGCTCCTGAGGGGCCTCCTCTGCATCACTGATGCCCGCCCCACCACCACCACCACTTCCCAGGGCACAAGCAGCAGCGTGGCATCCGCCTCCTGCTCTTCGGGCCGCTGGGCAGCAGTGAGAGCACCGGTAGCGGGCTGTCGTCGTCAGACAGCGGAGGAGGCACCCTGGCGCCTCACAAGCGAGCGCGGGGTTCCGGCTGTCTGGCCTGCCGTGCCGCGGCCACCACACCAGTGGCGTCTTCTGTGGGCGGCGGCTCCAGGGTTATCAGGTGGTCCACAAGTTGGGCCCCAAGTTCTAAATTCTGGGAAAGGGAGGGGGCGCCGGAGGGATATTTGTGCCACGGCACCTGATGTGCTTAACCCTGTCTTTTAAACCTTAAATAGCTTTGGACTTGTATAGAAGAGCAGGCCTGTATGTTCCTGCTCAGATTCTGAGAGCATCAGGATATGCCCTCTTAGCTGCCCAGCTCCCATCTGAAGCACAGGTGGCATTCTCGAGGGCAGCACTCAAATTGTAGAACTCGATTTTACTCTAATGCTCCCTCATTTATGGCACCTCTCTCGGCTGAAAACATTTTGAGTTTGGCATGACTTTTTTTTAATGCTAGTTCTCCATTTTGTTACAATTTTCTTAGTTTGCTTCTGTAATGATGGTTTTGGTTTTTTTTAATATATGTATGTGTGATAATAGTTCCCTTTTTGCACTAGGAAGCAGGGCCGTCTTAAGCACCTCTGGCACCCTGGTGCGACCGATCCAACCAGCGCCCCCCCCCGCCCCATTTCCCAGTGCGGCAGGTGGGCGGGCAGGCGCAGTGCGGCTGCCGAGGGCGCTGCTGCGTGGAAGAGCAGCCGGTGGGTGGACGGGCGCAGCTGCGATGCGCCCCCCTGGCGGGCCGGCGCGTGGCGCCCTGCGCCACCCAGCCTGGCCGTAGGGCCAGCCCTGCTAGGAAGGCAGCATATAAATGTTTATACAAAATAACTGGATCAATATTAAGATAAAGACTAATAATATACAGTAGTACCTCTAGTTGCGGACTTAATCTGTTTTGAGGTGCCGTTTGCAAGTGCTTCTGTGCGTAGCGCACAGATCATTTCTGCACATTCACGTGCACATGCACGTTCATAAGCTGAAAGTCCGTAACAAGAGGAGAACGCAACACGAGGTATGACTGTATATTGTGTGATATCCAACATTACTCATATGCAGAATATTCACCAGAGACCCACTGAAATCAATGGCCTTAGGTACCTTAAATCCATTCATTTGTGTGGGCTGCTTTTTAACTCACTTTGGATGCGAACCGTATCTTGCTTAGTATTGGTATTAAAGGTAAAGGTAAAGGGGCCCCTGACCATCAGGTCCAGTCATGTCCAATTCTGGGGTTGCGGCACTCATCTCGCTCTATAGGCCAAGGGAGCCGGCGTTTGTCCGCAGACAGCTTCCGGGTCATGTGGCCAGCATGACAAAGCTGCTTCTGGCGAACCAGAGCAGCACACGGAAAGGCCGTTTACCTTCCCGCCGGAGTGGTCCCGAACATGATTAAAAATATACAAAGTCCATCTTTACTGTCTTTTGTCTAGTAGTTTTGAAATATAAAACAAAACTTTTGTGTACAAGACCAAAAAAACCCTTTTAGGTTGACATTTCAGCAGAAATATTTATGCTTTAAAAAAAAAACCACCATATTCAAAGTTTCAATACATTTATTGAAACAAATAAGTACTGTAACTGGATTCAATGACTAATGGTTTTTACCAGAGTGTAAAGTAACTAGGAATGATACAAGGTTCCACAAGGTCATAAATCGTAATGTTTATGCTCATGTTACAATAACTTCACAGAGGCACACACTAGCCTAAGTGGTATGAATTCATGTGCAAATTAAAACTTGATAATTAAAAATTGATAATGTAATTGAATGCTTCTGAGGAAAATGTCTATGTTAGAAGGCTGAGAAAAAATACATCTTTGTACTTCCCTCACTGCTATTAAAGACGATGAAGTCACCAATGATAAATGCATAATTATACAAGCATGAGAAGAGAAGACTCCTTGGAAAAGACCCTGATGTTGGGAAAGATGGAGGGCACTAGGAGAAGGGGACGACAGAGAACAAGATGGTTGGACAGTGTTCTCGAAGCCATGAGTCTGACCAAACTGCAGGAGGCAGTGGAAGACAGGAGTGCCTGGCGTGCTATGGTCCATGGGGTCACGAATAGTCGGACACGACTAAACGACTAAACAACAACAACATACAAGCAGCACTCTGAATGTGAAAATAACACTACCTTTTTTGTATTCCTTTCAACCTTTTCTAAATGCATTCATGATGTACGATTGTTCAAATTTATTCTGCCACTTGATCCAGATTGGCGAGTTTTAAAGATCTGTAAAATAAAATAAAAATAGTTTAAAATAATTGAAAATGGCAGAGAACCAATAATATTATTTGTAGCAACAAAGAAGCCTGAAAACAAAATTCTCATGTGGCAAACCCACTTAGTAGTTGCTCTAATTTTTGCTCCCAGTTATACATTCAGTTCTACTGGTGCTTACTTTGGAGTAGTCACCATTAAAACTCAACAGAGCTTGCTTTTGAATAAGCCTAAATACAGTTTCTTACATAATAATACTCCCCACAGACAATAATGTTCTGGAATATATTTGAATAAATATAACAATAGATTAGTATAGATCAAACACATTTCTGATAAACAGCAAAACTCCAGAAACAGCTGGTATAATAAAAAATGGCAATCTCTCACATTTGAAAACTACTGAAAACACCGAAAAACCAAATATCAAATAAGCCACTTCATATAGTAACACAATGGATCATCAAGCAGCCTCCAGGCAGTTTGTATTTCAATTAAATACAATATGGATACTCCCTTATGTGAATTAGGTGAGTGGTTCTAAATCAAAAGTTAATAAATATGAAATGTGTGTTTCCTTTTGGAATTAAATAAAAAGTTTTCATTCTCCAGATTTGCTATAGTGAAGCAAATGTGTGCACTGACGGGCAGGAGAACAGTTTTAATATTTAGAATAGAATAGAATAAATCTTTATTGTCACTGTCCCCTTGCGGGGAACAACGAAATTTCTCGGTTGCTGTATGAACTCAATTAAGACATTCCACATGAAATAAAATACTAATAAGCACAATACAATACAGAACAATAAACAAATAAAATAAAATGACTTCAAAGTCCAGAATTTCCATTTAAGGCCAAAATTGCTCTAGGAAAGAAGAGGAGTTAGTATGCTTTCCAATACACATTTGTAGTTATAATTCCATTTGCTACAGTAAAATCTGTTACTTGAAATAAAACCACCTAATTTTACTCATAGAACTAGTTCTGTGCCACTAGCAGAGATGTCTAGATTAAGGTGCATATTATATGCATATTAGGATTAAGGGAAGAGTGAAATTTTATAAATATTTTAACTTTAGTACGCTCAAAAGATTTGTCAGGCAACATTTCCCCTTCATAAATATACCCGGATTTTGGGAGCACAGGCCCAGATTCGGCACCCTCTGTCCACCAGTGCAAGTGCTGTTGCGCTAGCATAAGGACAAAAATTAAGGTTGCACAATATGAAATACAGCACCACAGTTGTAGTACCAGAAGCTTATTGAGCAACATAAAGGACTGGAATTACAGCAACAATCTGTTATGGAACCAGAACAAGAACCACAGAGGCTTCCTGAGGCTTCTCTAGGGCAACTAGTATACTGCTAAGTGACCTTAAATTAGTGTGACATCAAATTTCTCCCATAGTTTTACAGAAAGAATATTGTTATTTATGATAAAAAGGTAACCACTAATTTAAACAATGTCAAAAAACACAACATTCAAGACCTGTATACAGCTGTCATACCAGTACTGATGCCACTGTTGTATTGTTTTCACATGCCATGAGTAGAAACTCTGTGTAAGAGAAGCTTTTCATTTAAGAGAGAATACTAGAACCTAGAAATCAAATGCTGAATACCAATGACAAGTTCTAAGAAGTGTGCCACAGAGTGAAACTTGCTTTGGAAAAGCCAGTGTGGTGTAGGGGTTAAAGTGTCAGGACCTGGGAGACCAGAGTTCAAATCCCCACTCAGCTATGAAGCTCATTGGGTAACCTTCAACCAGTCACCCTTTCTCTGTCTAATCAACCCCACAGTGTTATTGAGAATGAAATGGAAAGGAGGTGAGTCCATGCTACTCCTTGTGCTTCTTGGAGAGAAGGTTGGATGAAAACTCAGTAATAAAAGAAAATAAATAGAAGTCCATCGCTAATCTGCATTCATGAACTGGTGACACAAGCCTAAGCATACTTGCATTAAAATGATTCTGATTAAATCCTTGGGAGTGCGATATCACATAACCATCTATCATGTGGTAACATAAAAACTCCCTGTGTGGATGGTTTTAACCACATGGAGAAACAATTGTCTGTAGAAATCAGCTACACTTTGCCAAGATTTCTGAGTGGTTGCAGAAGTGTGGGAAAAGCCAACTTAAAAGTGTGCCCAGACTACAGGGTTCAAGCCACTAAACAATCCATTTTTTTAAAGTCACCATCACCACGTGGTTATATAGTTTTCCCCTCCCTTCCATGAAGCATGGCATATTGGGAACATTATGTTGTTGTTGTTAAAAAAATGTATACTGCCCTTCATCCAAAGATCACAGGGTGGTTCAGAACATAAAAATACAAAATGAGAATACAAAATACATAATAAAACAAACACCAACCAGTAACACCCTCCCACAAACACTATTATCTAATCGAGCAATGTACAGCTGTCTCCGGGAGTCCAAACACATTTCCTTTTGTCTTTCAAAGTAGTTGCTGGCAATGGAACATGACCTTGAGTTACAGTTCCATTAATCTATATCTTATTGGGTAGGTTTTCTATAATTATTATTTGTGGGTGGTCTGCGTCCTATAATCAGAACAGCACAAAATTTTCAAGCAGCACAAAATTTAAAAATCATGCCAATAGTAGAGTGTTGAGGAACTGGAAGCAGAATACTGTAAAAACAGAGACTTCGACCGCTTTCCACAGCTTCCCAAAAATTATGGTGTCAGTGTGAGTTATTGGGGGGTCCTCTTGGTGCCTCAGCACGCAAAAACAGAGACTTTGACCACTTTCCACAGCTTCCCAAAAAGTATGGTGCTAAGAATAATTTAAGACTCTAGCTTCCCAGTAGAGTAGAAGACAGGTCTGCCACTATCACACAAAAGAGCCTGGGATCAAGTCAGTGACACTAAACTCTTTATTTGCCCCATTTGCAGCGCTCTCTCTCCCTCTCTCAATCTCTCTTTGTCTTTCCAACTTTCCACACTGCCAACTTTTTAAAACTACTGCAAACGCGAGACGGATATCAAAGTCAAGCTACATGGTTTCTGACCAAACTGCAGAACCCTGCAAAGACTTTACTTATTATTATTTACTATTTTTGAAGTCCACAATACGGTTCCTTCAGGGCAGAAATCACTATTTTGGGGGCCACGTGCTGAACATTTCACCTGCTAGTAATGACATCTTTGTATTTTCTTCTAATTACACTCAAAGCTAAGACCTTTGGCCCTGGGCCACAGACCTCTATTCAAGCTGCACACATTCTCTTAAGCACCCTGATCCTTTGTTGTCATTCTCAGTCTTTCATCTATTATTTACATCCATTGAGAAGGGAGCTACTCTACCATTTGTGAAGCTTTAAAGCTTCTAATCATCTTAATTTCTTTGCCTTTTCTACCCCTGCTTCCCCCACCCCACAACACAGCAAGCAATTTGACAGAGTCATTTATTCAAGCCAACAGTTTTGACACCTCTGAAAGCTTATCAAAAGTAGAAGAGCACTCTCATATGTATAAGTTTGCTCTTACTAGACAGCTTCAGCATCAGCAGCTTTAAAAAAATAAACATCATTTTCATCCCGTAAAACATATCAAACACAATTAAGCTTCACCAAGAAATCACGGAGCTAGCTTTTGAATCGAAACAACAGGGAGCAATTCCAAATGTTTACAATTTAAATGCTCTCTTTCTTCTGAAAGCAGGAGTGCTAATGATATAATCAGGCAAAACCTCCTATTAAACTAAGCAACTAACAAAACCCGATTGCTTTTTTCATGAGGAAGGAAGAAAATCAGCCAACAACACTTTGAACCACGAAGTAGAGCTGTCTGGGCTCTTTCTTTCTTTTGGAAAGGGCTTGAAGAATATGGCCTAATGCACATCCCACATGCACAAAACACAACATTAAAAAAAAACCATGCTGTATCAGTACAGAATAAAAAGGCAATTTTCCTATACAGAGAGACAATCAGAGTTCTGACTCTCCTGCTGAAGGCAAAATACAAATAAAAAAGTTGATGAGATTATTTTTTACCATGATTTTGATAGCCAGCTCTGATTCTTACACCTACTAAAAAGTCTTGATGACAACATATGATCCATCTTGGTGCTTTCTTTTGGTACTGCCTTCCTTCCTAACTGGGTTTCCTTGTTGTCTGCCTGCTCTGAAAGCCTCTAGCCCCTTTGTCTTTTCTTATTTTCACCATTTGCTTCAACTAGCAGTCCACTTGAGACTCATCCATCTTACCGGTATACATCCTCAAGTGACAGATGCTCTTAGAAATGACCATACTGCTGCATGAACAAAAGATAACATCACCTCTAGGAACTCAAGGGAGAAATACAACAGCAACCTTAACACTGCGTTCTTCTGATGGTTGCCACATCGTAAACCTCTCAGAGTAAAACAAGAAAAGCAGTTACAGAGAAAACAATTTAGCAATTATTTGAATGACACTTTCAAACTTTGCAGTGTAGTTTATAAGCTAAAGGCTGAGATCCTTGCAATTCATCCCCTCTGTGAATTGCACTTTAAAACAGAGGACAACCTCAATACCGGTAGGAACCCAAATGCACATTTTCAGGTAATCACTTTGTTTCAATGCAAGAGGTAATGCAGAATGGTGTGTATTTACTAACACACACACAAAGTATGGAGATTAATAGTAAAAAAACCTTTAAAATAAAATTTATTTTTATTTAAGAGCTAGAACTGTTAAATACATTTGCAGTATGGTTCAGCTGACTTTGAAGGGATTTTGTTCTTTTATACATTTTAGTACAGATTTGTTTGTTTGTTTGTTTGAAATTAAAGGGACAACAGCAGACCCAGAATATAATCATACCATGTACATTCACTCTAGTCTTTAAACATTTACTCATAAGTGCAATTAGTCATTACACAATGTGTAGCTTGGGATGTAAAAAAGAAAGATAAAAGAAAGAAAAGGATGCTGTGAATAGCTATAAATCACTTCTCTAACAAAGGAAGGTCATATTAAGATCTCCCAGCAACAAACTAATGAGACGCCACATATGAAAACAGTCATTCCTCTCTAGTAAGAGAAAACTATGGACTGAAAGTCCATTTCTTTCTAGGGAAAGGGCAAATTTTATTTCCTCCCAATCAAATTATAAATGCAGAACAACCTTTGCTAGATAACAGGGTTACTTACTCCTCAAAACAAAGGGGAAAAATCAATACTGATTATGATGTGGAAACAAGGGGGAAACAGTATTGTTGAAAGGAATGGATCAATTGGTCCAACATTTTTAATGAATTATACATTTGTATGATTCCAACATACCATTTAGCACCATATGCATTAGTCCCTAATGAGTTACAAACAGAAAACAAAGTAAGACCCTAAACACATGGTCAAATATTGGCCTTCTTCAGACATAAAGCTAACCATAGGCTTGTTTACTCTTCCTTGCCTGCCAGCACTCCTATGAGGGAGTTTGGAAGCTTTCCCTTCCCCCAGCATAGATTAGCTGCACATAGTTTATCATGACATCCAGAGCTCAACAACATGCAGTGTGTTGAAGTAAGCCAACTTCAAAGTATTAGTTATGAAGCTGTCTTGTCTCAACAAACTATAGTTAAGATTAACCATAGTTTAGGGTCCAGATGATCTGATAAACTGGTTAATCTAAAAGAGAAACAGAAACTTCCAGTCTCCTCCTTGCATCCTGAGGAGGGAAGGGTGGCTTGCATGAATCTGAGGCACACTTGATGCTAATTTTTATTACATCTCAATGCAGCCACTAAGTTTAAAGTTTTCTTCCATTCCCAGCCTTATAAAGAACAAGTATAACAGGAATTACACATTCATAAATGTTTTGAGGATCAAAAACATCTGCAACTGAAGCCAATTGCAAAGTAAAGTAGGAGTGGGGGTATTATGAAGCACTTTAATTTTTAAATTAATTTTTATTAAACTTTCCAAGAGAGAGAGAAAATAATATCAGCAAAAAAAACCCCAAAAAACCAAGGAAGCATATATCAGTAACATATGCTAACACACACAACTACATTAATGGAGACATTGAACACTCAACACTAAGGAATTGGACCAACCAGGTAAGGACTAAATAAGCAAAGGAAGACATGGAAGACATATTCCATACTGATCTTTTACCCTGGGAGCACCTGCACTTTGCAATTCCCTGCCTATTGATATCAGGAAGGGGCCATCAGATCCTGGTTCCAAATACATTCTTGTTTAGACAAGCCTACACCGTTATCTAGAATTCTGATGTTTTAAGTTTATTGCTGTTTTTAATTTTCTGAACAGATTTTTAAAATTATTTTTGTAAAATACTGTACATTGAAGGTTTTGTTTTGTTTTTACAATCAAGTGGTATATAACTTTTATGAAATAAATGAATGATTCTACAGACATTCCCAAGAAAGACAGGAAAAGAACATGTTTGGGGGTCCCCCTGCTTCAATCAAGGCTTCAAGCAATATACTAGTCGTCGTCCCCTTATATTTGCACCAACAGAGGGATTAGCAAATTATGTCCAATTATGTGCTATATAGACCTTTGTAGGCCTGCTTCCCACGCAGAGATATCATGGCATCCTTCAAAAGCAGAGGTAGAAGAACTTGTTCACTTAAAATAAACAAGGCAGCCTTTGGTTGACAGAATGAAAACATCCAAACATTTTAGATTAATCCATAAAAATTGTAGAAACGAAGTGGTCACTGGCCAGTTACGGACATGTTCAGATTAGACTGTCATGCAGAGCAAGTTTACTCAGAAGTATGAGGTTCAATGAGATTTTTCCCTTAGTGGATGTGATTAGGATGAAGCTGAAGTTTGCCGGTAATTATATGGGTAAGTAGAGAGACTGGTTCAGCTTCCTACTGAAAGTAATCACAGCAGACTAGCACTTCTTGGTCTAAGAAGTCCACCTTTTATGTATTATCATGATCCAACATAGGTAGAAACCTTTAGGGTTGTTTAATGACAACAGAGGCATAGTAAACACTCAGTATCAGTAGCAAGAGACCCAGGCTAAATTTGTTTCTCCAGGTAAATGAGAAGCCTTTAAATTAACTTTCCCAGGCAACAGATATTAAATTAGACACTCTTTGAAGCAGGAGAGGTTCTGAAACGAAACCCCCCCCCCCAAAAAAACTTTGACCAGCTATGGTGGTTTTAATATTTAAAACCGTACACTGTACAACATAATCCTATGCACATTTGTATGGAAGTAGCTCCCCCTATGTGCCCTGTTAGTGTGCACAGAATTCTTCAAAACATAAGTTATGTTATTTGCATTTTAGTTTATTGGCAGTTACATCATAAACTATCATTGCTTTCCAGTTAAGTCATACACTACTATCTCTGCAGGCCGTGATTCAAAATATTGGGGAGGGGGAGAAGAAATTTGATTCAGTACACATTTCACACTGTTTGAAAGAATATTCCAACTGAAAAACAGCCAGCCTTGGAAATTCACATTTCTCTGAACTTTGCAATGCAGCTCTCCAGCCATGTAATGTGTACAAAAAGCAACGTCCAGGGTGAAGTGTGCATACAAATGCGTATGTTAGTGAAAGCAACATACATTAACTTATCACTTTTTAAAAATGCATATTAGTCAAAATATGCAGATTTTTGCACGTGTGTATGGATATATTTGTACTAAAATGTTGATGGATTTTGTACTTAAATATTGATGGATTTTGTACTCTATCCACAAGTGCCTTTTCCTCAATATCACAGAAGGCTGCAATTAACATGGGTATCTTTTTTTTAAAAAAGATGTTAGTATCTATTTTGTTATAAGGTCAACAATGGCGTAATATTTTACTATGCTATTCTAACAAACAACTCGGCTTAAAGTTAGTTTTGTCCTGATTAAAGTCTCCCATTTCTTTGGTGCCTATTGCATCATCCTATTTATGGTGTTCATAGCATTTTATTGCATTTGCAACAGCCTCTCAACATACATTCAAATTATTACTTTAAAACATGGGTATTGATTAATTATCCCTACAGCCAAAGAAGGCACAATCAGCAGGCTAATCCAAACTCATTTCTTTCTTCTACACTCTACAGGAACCTTTTATTCAAAAATGAAGTTGCCAGAACTGGAACATGACCTTGAAACGACAACTTCCATTAACCGATGTCTTATTTGGTGGTTTTTTGGTTTTTGTTTTTTTTAAAAAAACCCAACAACAGCCCATTAAATTAACTACTTTTAAACACAATAGGATCAATATGAATGCAGAAAAAGTACACCCCATGGCAAGTTCTTATTGCATGATTGATCAAAAACAAAATAAAAACACCCTGTAGCTTTCCAGATCACAGTCAGTGCCAAAAAAAAAAAAAAAATCCACCCAGGAAAAAAATCCATCAAAATGAAACACTGAAAGGGCTTTCCCTTCACCAACCTATTTGCACTTCAAAAACTCCTTAAGTCCCTTCAGCTAAACCCCAGGGTTTAAAACATTGCAAAACTACAAGAGGGTTTGGTGTCATTTATCTTCCTTTTGGCCTCTGGTCAGAGCTATAAAGTCTGCCAACTTTGGAAAAGAAGAGAGAGAGAGAGAGAGAGAGAGAGAGAGAGAGAGAGAGAGAGAGAGAGAGAGAGAGAGAGAGAGAGAGAGAGAGAGAGAGAACAACAGTCTTTGTATATAACCCATTTTGTTTCAAAGAAAAGTTCCAGACTTGCACAATTTGTCTCTTTAAATCTAATCTACAATTAAGAGCTATTTGTAAACCAGAATGTTCCTAATTACGCACTGAAAACCCATAGAATTATAATTGTGTAACATTTGTATACGTGAGAACAGATTCTTTCCGTGTCCTACATATTATACCCAGTGCTTTTTTCCCCTGGGGGGACGCAGGGGGACGCATACCCCTAAATATTTTGTGAATCTAAGTTTGGCCTCATTGAGGGGCAGTATTTCAATATGAGTAGGATAATGAGAGTACCCCTAAACATTTCTTTAAGAAAAAAGCACTGGTTATACCCTAGAATGAATCTGATTTTTAGTACGTGCAAAGTCACTTAAGCCAACAACATGCCCTATACTAGGCAATGCACAGAATGCATTTTGAATTTCTGCTAAGATGCACATACAATTTCAAGGAAAATGGAAATTTTATGCACCACAGGCATCTTCTTAAACAACTGTCAAGGCACAACAACTCTATTTATATGTCTTACCCATACAGTATTATCAGATACATCCTGTAACTGCATTCTTTAGAGCGGTTTTCAAAGCAAAGTACTGTGGTTTGACCAAAATCTATCTCTAGTGATTAATGATGATGCCCAGTAAATACAGTGAATATCAAAAGTTACATTCTTTCCAATATGAGAATTAAAACAAGCAACAGCAAACCGTAAGGTTTATTTTCACTGAAGCCACCACTTTGCTGTAATTAAGCAACTCTAGGTCTGCCCAGTCTTGGGAGGGCACATATGCATTGCCTAAAATTCCATGATGGAAGTTAGGCAGATATAAATTGATGATTCCCGCCCCCAAACAACTCTTGAACCACCTTAACCTGGAAGTAAGACCCGCTGATTTCAATAGAATTTACTTTCAAGTAAACACAGTTGGAATCAGTTGTGCGTTAGACAAAAGTAATTCCCAGTGTGTTCAGTGGTCTTACTCCTTAGTGCACAGGATTGCAGCTTCAGTATGTAGTCCAAAAGTCACAAGAATCAAATTCAAAGTTTGCCACTGCTAAAAACACCAAACTGGCACCAATAAAAAGAGTAAAATGATTCATTTTATCCATTTTGCTGTAAACGTGCTTTGAATGGCTGGTTATTCTCAAGATTATTTTCAAATTGGATTGCTACGTTCGCCTTCTTTTAAAAAGACCACATTTCACAACCAATGTCCCGTATTTCAGAAAGCCACAGCCTGACAAGGGTCCCAATTTTTGAAAGGAAAAAAATCCTATTGATTGCAAATGTGCAGTGTAATTACATATAAAACAAGATTGTCAAAACAATGATAAATCTCTGTACAGGAAAAGTGCCCCAACTTGTAGGAACAATAACTCAGAGACCGAACCACAAAAACTTTGGTGCTGTGGAAATTTCATCAATTTTAGAGGGGTGCCTTTTGGCTAATACAGTAAATTCTAAAGAGTTGAGAATCGAACACAATGAGAAATAACACACACCCCTAAAAAGCAATTTAAATTAAAAGCTTTTGCGGATGATTTGGTTTTGACTTTACAAGAACCAGAAATCAGTGCAATTAAAGCACTGAATTTGATTCAAGAATACGGAAGTGTCGCAGGTTTTAAGTTGAACAAGGGTAAAACCAAAGTGTTAGATAAAAATTTAACACCAGAGGAAAGAAATGATTTAAAAGAGGCTACTGGTTTGTCTTTTGTGAAAAAGGTGAAATACCAGGGTGTGAATTTGTCATCGAAAAATTTGAATCTGTATAAAGATAATTATGTAAAGGTTTGGAATGAGATTAAGCGAGATTTAGATAGATGGTCAGATTTAAAATTGTCCTTGTCAGGTCATATTTCTGTAGTAAAGATGAATATATTGCCAAAAATGTTATTTTTGTTCCAAACATTGCCAATTATTGATAAAATGGAGTGTTTTAAGGAATGGCAAAAGGTATTATCGGAATTTATATGGCAGGGGGGGAAACCCAGAATTAAATATAAGCTTTTAACAGATAGTAAAGATAGAGGGGGTTTCTCCCTACCAGATTTGAGAATTTATTATGAAGCAGCTACCTTTTGCTGGTTGAAGGAGTGGTTTTTATTAGAAAATACAGACGTGTTGGATCTGGGAGGTATGATAATGTATTTGGATGGCATGCTTATTTATGGTATGACAAGGTCAAAGGTCATAAAGGGTTTAAAAATCATATAATTAGAAAGTCATTGTTTAATGTGTGGAATAGATATAAAGATTTATTAGAAAGGAAAACACCTAAATGGATTTCACCTCTAGAGGCCAAGGCTCAAAAAAAGTTAAATATGGAAACCAGATGGCCAAAATATAGAGATATTTTGATAGAAGAAGGAGGCCAGTTTAAGTTAAAAACATATGAACAGTTAAAAAGGAATCTGGATGACTGGCTCCAATACTATCAGATAAATGAGTTGTTTAAGATTGATAAGAAAAATGGTTTCGCATCAGAAAAATCCAAGTTGGAGACAGAATTATTAGAACCAAAGACAAAAAATCTTTCCAGGATGTATAATTTGTTGTTAGCGTGGCATACGAAAGATGAACAAACAAAGAAAGTTATGATAGATTGGGCAAAAGATGTGGGACACAATATTATGGAGGACTGGGAAAGGTTATGGAAAAAGAATGTGAAATTTACTGTGTGTACTATTTTAAGAGAAAATATTATGAAAATGATGTACAGATGGTATTTGACACCAGTAAAGTTGGCTAAGATTTACCATAGCCAAGATAACAAATGTTGGAAGTGTAAGAAGGTAGAAGGAACATTTTATCATATGTGGTGGACCTGCCCATTAGTTAAGGAATTCTGGGAAAAGATTTATAATGAGTTGAAAAAAGTGTTGAAGAACACCTTTATTAAGAAACCAGAATCCTTTCTATTGGGCATAATAGGAAAAGAAATACCTAAGAAAGATGTCAATTTATTTCTGTATGCCACAACTGCAGCTAGAATATTGATAGCAAATAACTGGAAAACACAGAAGATACCAACGGTGGAGGAATGGCAAATGAAGATGTTGGGCTATATGGAGCTTGCTGAGCTGACCGGGAGATTACGTGACCAGGGAGAAGAGATGGTGGAAGAGGAATGGAAGAAGTTTAGAATTTATTTTAAAAAGTATTGTAGAATCGAAGTAGGAAGAGAATTATAAGTAATTGTGAAGTTGCAGGTTTGAAAAATAAGCGAAATTTATTTTGAATTAGGTATGGAATGGTATAATGAGATATAATTAAGAAATAGAAGGTGTAATTAGATTAAGGAAATTAAGATTTAGAATTTGCCAAAAATGATCTGCAGTGAGCCGCTAGAAGAGGGACTTGAGGAAGTCCTATTTTAAAATGTGAGGAATTATTGTATTTTTTCTTTTTCATTATGTTTTTTTTAAAAAATTTTTAATGTTCTTTTTTTTTTACTTTTTGTGGTTGAGAGAATCATGTTGGGATAATTATGTATAAATGTATGGATGCAAATTATTGTAAAAAATTAATAAAAATCATTAAAAAAAAGAAAAAGAGAAAGAACACACAACGTTTAAGTTCATGTTTTTCAGAATGAAGGTGGAAAAGAAAACACACAAAAAGCTATCCTGCAGATTCACCAGCGACTAGGGTGGCAGGCCTTGGTCTAATTCCCTAATAAAAGCTCATGACAACCTGCAGAGCCCAGGAGCGCAAATCACATTAGTGGGAGATACCAGATGACCAAAGAAAAGCACTGGGGGCCTGGTAAAACTAGTAAACAAAAGGCAACATTCCAGATAAATACCATTGCTAGAATTAGCATTGTGAGATCCCTGGATCTGATAATACAAAAACAGATTAGGTGCTGGCAACAAAAGAATAAAACTGGGAACAAAGGGGTCATTCTGACACATCAAGAAATGATCTTCATTAACCCAGCGCACATTTACTGTGCAGCATTAGAAGCAATGAAACTGTGATGACACTAAGACTCATGATACTGGAGGTAACACTTTCTTTACTGCATCCAATTTACCAGCCAATTTGGTCCCTTTCCCCTTTAAACTTTGTGACAATTTAAAGACCTGTAATGATTTTAAGATTTGCTGTCCAGCTCATTGCAATTTACTGTCTGACACTCAACTGTGCAGTTCCAGAATGAGGTGATTTACAAGCCTCACAAATAAACCTTTTGCCGTCTTACAGTGTAAGTTGATAACACTGGGTGTTGTTATATAAGCAAATTATCCTTCTACCATTCATGAGGCATTTATGTTTGTTTGACTCCTATAGGAATCAAGCATGCTTAACCAAGCCTTGGGGCAGTGGCTCCCAGCCTTTTTGGCATAACCAAAATGGCTTGTTGTTGTGTGAATAAGAGTTATTGTTGCTAGAAATACAGACCTTAGGTCTTTGGCTGCCATCAGTTTCACACATTTTAATGGCAATAATTTGCTCCAGACCACTATTCATGTGGACCTCTTCACCGTTTTGCTTATGGGTAATGCAAGGACACCAACTGTCTGGTTTCATAATATTGCTTTATAAGTGATAAAATATATTACAAAACATATTATAAAAATGTATGGTTACACAAGTGTGTAGTTTGTGAAAGGTCCGGAGTGTTGTTAGGAGAGCCCTATTTCCCCTCACAGAGCTACAATTCCCAGAGGGGTTTAACAACCTCTCTTCCCAGGGAACTCTGGGAATTGTAGCTCTGTGAGGGGAAATAGGGCTCTCCTAACAAGCATTATAGCATGCCAACGGAAGTTGTGAAAGGTATTCATCATACTAGTTAAGGACTAAAAGTTATAATTACTTTGGGTTTACTTATAAAGCTAATGACACACTTGCGCAGGCTTCGCAACTCATTTGTGGGTCACGGCACACAGGTTGGAAAACACTGCCTTAGGGTGTAGTAATAATTTACGTAGCAATCAGGGTCAACCTACCCATGAAGTGGAAGTGGGGTGAAGCAGCTGCCTCTGGTGGGTGGAAGCCCACAAGGCAGTATCCCACCCGCCCCTCTGCTTCTGCTACCAGAAGCAGCGTTGACACCAATTTCCAGAGATATCTTGCTCAAATCTTGTGCAGTGTGAGAGATCTTTGCAAGATTTTGGCAAATTCACTCACATTAGGAATTCATATTTTAGAAGTCAGCAATATTTGCAATAGAATGTATAATTTTGCATTTCGCCCCCAGGGAAACTTGAGATGGATTTTGTTTTGGGCTTTTAAAAATTGCCACAAGGACATAAATTGCCTATTCCTGTTAAACTAATTAAAAGCAATTAAACTCTAACAGTGTGTTCCTAAAGATGTCTATTCCAAAGTAAGTAACTTGAGGAAGGCACATAGCTCAATGGTAGAACACATGCTTGGCATGCAAGCAGGGCCAGTCAAAGACAGTTTGGTGCCCAAGGTGAAACATAAAATGACATCCCCCTTCCAGGGATGACGGGGTGATTGAAGATCTATATCAGGAACAAGGTAGAACGAAAGATCTATTCTACATGAAGAACAAGGGTGGGAGGAAACCGGCTGTGCCTCCTATTCACTGAAAGGCTGCTGCAAAGGCGGCAGCAGCAGCAGGCGGCAATGCATTCCTCAGAGAACAGCTCTGCTGCCCCTGTGAATCCTACCACCCGAGACAGGTGCCTCATCTTGCCTCATGGGTGAGCCGGTCCTACATGCAAGCCCAAGGCAAATCCCTGATATCTCCAGAAAAGGCCATTGGCAATCAGCATAGAGCCTTCTGCAGACAATACTGAGCTAGATGAACCAGTGGTCTGATTCAGTATAAAGGCAGCTTCCTGGATCTCTTGTGTTATTCCTTGTGTAAATCCCAATCAGTTCAATGATGTCTACTCTTAGGTAAATTGATATAGGATTGCAGTCCAAGTGACTTATTTTAAGCATATAGAAATATTTTTCTTAAAAAGCTAGCTCAGGATTTCTTAATATAGAATTGGATTTTTCTAAATAGCTAAACCAAAATCAATATTACATTCCTTAAAATAGGACTACAACAGCTGAACTCAACTGCTAACATCCTTAGAGGAAGGTGGATCTGCTTCTAATTTAATTTGCGGGATAAAAATAGACAAGTATAAATATTTTGCATCTATATACCAATATCCAACCCACATCCTGTCTGTCCTTACAATATGAAATACAAGCTGTCCTAATATTCAGAGATGCAACTGGTTGTGGGACAGAAATGGAAGCCAAGACAATATATTTTTTATGCTGTAAACACCAGCAACCTTCCCTTTCAGATGAATCCACAACAATGTTCGCTGGCGCTCACCTTAGCTTGGAAGCAATTGTTCCAAAAGTAGTATCAACCTTAACTGCAGAACCACCCACTGTGTTGAGAGTGCCATTTTTGCTGGGCTGGCCTGGGGGGGGGCAGGTAGTGAAGGGAAAAAAATACTGTATTCCATATCTAAAGCAAGGAAGAGAAACCTCCTTCAGTTCAAAGTCAATATGGTCAATCCTGTAGCCCAGAGCTTTCCAAACTTTTCAAGTTGGTGACACACTTTTGGGACATGCATCATTTCACAATACAGTAATTCAGTTTTGCATCATTTAGAAACACAGTAATTCAGTTTTATTAGCAAACTGGAAGTTAATCTAACCCTATCTAGCCCCAGGAAGAGTGTGGGGAAAGCTCGTCCGACACATCTACACATTGCAGCCGACACACTGTGTCACAACACACAGTTTGGAAAGCTCTTGGTGTAGCCTAACTCAGTGTTTCTCAACCTTTTTTGGGCCACGGCACACTTGTTCCGTGAAAAAAATCACGAGGCACACCACCATTTAAAAAGTTAAAAAATTTAACTCTGTGCCGCCCTATATTATAATTATGACTGTAAGAAACACTTGCCAAATATTGCTTTCTGGCGGGTCAGTGTTGTGTATTGGCGGCCGCCAGGCTCGTTTGCACTGAGCTTTGGGAAAGAGGAGGAGAAATATTGTTTTCCGGCGGGTCAGTGCTGTGCATTGGCGGCCGCCAGGCACGTGACAATGCAAATCGCCCTTCTCGTCGCCGCACATCGCAGCACACCAGCCAGCGTCTCGCGGCACACTAGTGTGCCGCGGAACAGCGGTTGAGAAACACTGGCCTAACTTGACAACCATGTATGGCCTCTAAGAAGCTTAATCCAGGTACCTTGTTACAGCTACTGAAACATCAATAAGGTTCAAAATAACTCATTCTCCTCTCAGACAGCAAATGGCTTTTGACATTATTCTGTTGTAAAATGGTTGCATTCTGTGACCTGGAAACAACATATCATGGTAAGCTAAACTATGGCTCACTGGGACATTTCCCCAGATAGGAGCTCTTACCCCTTTGCACCTCCCTGGTTCTTTATGCATGGCAGGTAAACCAAGGTTTGGCTAAGCATCTTGTCTGAACCAGATCATCATCATTTTTCACCATCATCATTTTATTTGTATGCCGCCTTTCCATAGTTAAAACAATGCTCAAGGCGGCTTACAACATGACAAGATTTACACAATTACCAACATAACAAAAGCCATAAGCAATAAATAAAACACATCAAAAGGTACATAACCAAATGGAAACCAATTTCCACATAAATCATAAAATCTAAAACTAAGAATACAGCATTAATATCAATCACAATTTAAAATGACGTAGATAAAAGAAATAGAAGCAAGGTCAGCAAGTCAGTCCTCTACTCTGTAACCCAAGGTTCATCTAAGGTTTCAGATCTTGCTTAAGAAGGTAAGATCTTTAACCACAATCTCAGGTTTGGACAACAGAAGCCAATTGTTTTGCTTTCTATTACCATCCAATGTTTACCACCTCTCTAGACTTGCACAGCTGGCTCTGGCCTTAGCTGTTGACACAGTAAAGCAGGCAGTGCTCGGTAGAGAGCTGGCACTCAGGAACTGCCAAAGGTCGATCAACGGAGTAAGTGCGTGCAGCCAAGTGCTATCCCGGTTGCCTCAGGATTGATTTATGAAACAGCGCTGCGTCCAGAGCCAATTGCTGCTGCTGCTGCCTTCCTGTGGCTCACAGTGCTTCTCAACCATCAGTTTGTGTAAACATGACCTAACATGCTGGCTTTGACACACACTAATATTTTAATTGCACCATTGAAGCTAAAAAGCCCTAAGCTCTTCTTAGGCATCCTGTTCAAAAGGTATCAGCTACTGGAAGCTACAATAAAACATGATTCTACACATGACTGGTTTGTTTGTTTGGTTGGTTGTTTATATAATGTATCATTAAAATATATCAATATTTTTAAATAAGTGAAACAAAACGTAAAACAATGCAATAAAAAACAAAAATGCCATGAAAGGTTAAAAATAGGCATCAATTAACCATTGTTAAAGAATGTACTCATACTTGCCTGTATAGACCTGTTAGAATAGAAAAGTTTTCAGCAGGCATTTAAAAGTTGGCACAGAAGGCACCTGCTGAATCTATTCCACAAGACTGGGCCAATAGGGCGTGTCATTTAAGGACGATTTTTTTTTTGAATTTGCTCAATGAGGGGTTCTAAAAATATGTTATTGCACATGAGGAATCCAAATCTGCAATTATTTTTATGATTGGTTGATGTTTAGCTTGGTAAATTGAGATCTGTTTGAAATACACTAAAAAAAGCCGAAAACTCGCATTTTGAAGCGAAGTTAAAGTTTTTAATCATTTTTTTGTTGTTGTTTAGTCGTTTAGTCGTGTCCGACTCTTTGTGACCCCATGGACCATAGCACGCCAGGCACTCCTGTCTTGCACTGCCTCCCGCAGTTTGGTCAAACTCATGTTCGTAGCTTCGAGAACACTGTCCAACCATCTTGTCCTCTGACGTTCCCTTCTCCTAGTGCCCTCAATCTTTCCCAACATCAAGGTCTTTTCCAAGGATTCTTCTCTTCTCATAAGGTGGCCAAAGTATTGGAGCCTCAGCTTCACGATCTGTCCTTCCAGGGAGCACTCAGGGCTGATTTCCTTAAGAATGGATAGGTTTGATCCTCTTGCAGTCCATGGGACTCTCAAGAGTCTCCTCCAGCACCACAATTCAAAAGCATCAATTCTTCGGCGATCAGCCTTCTTTATGGTCCAGCTCTCACTTCCATACATCACTACTGGGAAAACCATAGCTTTAACTATACGGACCTTTGTCGGCAAGGTGATGTCTCTGCTTTTTAAGATGCTGTCTAGGTTTGTCATTGCTTTTCTCCCAAGAAGCAGGCGTCTTTTAATTTCGTGACTGCTGTCACCATCTGCAGTGATCAAGGAGCCCAAGAAGGTGAAATCTCTCACTGCCTCCATTTCTTCCCCTTCTATTTGCCAGGAGGTGATGGGACCAGTGGCCATGATCTTGGTTTTTTTGATGTTGAGCTTCAGACCATATTTTGCGCTCTCCTCTTTCACCCTCATTAAAAGGTTCTTTAATTCCTCCTCGCTTTCTGCCATCAAGGTTGTGTCATCTGCATATCTGAGGTTGTTGATATTTCTTCCGGCAATCTTAATTCCGGCTTGGGATTCATCTAGTCCAGCCTTTTGCATGATGAATTCTGCATATAAGTTAAATAAGCAGGGAGACAATATACAACCTTGTCGTACTCCTTTCCCAATTTTGAACCACTCAGTTGTTCCATATCCAGTTCTAACTGTAGCTTCTTGTCCCACATAGAGATTTCTCAGGAGACAGATGAGGTGATCAGGCACTCCCATTTCTTTAAGAACTTGCCATAGTTTGCTGTGGTCGACACAGTCAAAGGCTTTTGCATAGTCAATGAAGCAGAAGTAGACGTTTTTCTGGAACTCTCTAGCTTTCTCCATAATCCAGCGCATGTTTGCTATTTGGTCTCTGGTTCCTCTGCCCTTTCGAAATCCAGCTTGCACTTCTGGGAGTTCTCGGTCTACATACTGCTTAAGCCTGCCTTGTAGAATTTTAAGCATAACCTTGCTAGCGTGTGAAATGAGCGCAATTGTGCGGTAGTTGGAGCATTCTTTGGCACTGCCCTTCTTTGGAATTGGGATGTAGACTGATCTTCTCCAATCCTCTGGCCATTGCTGAGTTTTCCAAACTTGCTGGCATATTGGGTGTAGCACCTTAACAGCATCATCTTTTAAAATTTTAAATAGTTCAGCTGGAATATCATCACTTCCACTGGCCTTGTTATTAGCAGTGCTTTCTAAGGCCCATTTGACTTCACTCTCCAAGATGTCTTAATCATTTTATACAAGCGAAAATATAAAGAAATTTTGTTTCCAGCTGTAACAACATATCATTACTTTATCTTAGGCATCCCCAAACTGCGGCCCTTCAGATGTTTTGCCTACAACTCCCATGATCCCTAGCTAACAGGACCAATGATCAGGGATGATGGGGATTGTAGTCCAAAACATCTGGAGGGCCGAAGTTTGGGGATGCCTGCTTTATCTTATAACGTCCTATTATAGTTTAAAAAAGAATAACAAATTAACAACTTCAAGGGCTGGTGTCACATGATCATGTATCTGATGAGGGCCCACATCTGAGTAGGAGAGCCACTGGCAGAAGCCCCCTGGACCATGCTCTTCAAAAGAAGTGTACACTGTTAAAATTTGATTCCTGTAGAATCTAAAGGCCTGCTCTTGATCCTCACAAAGATGGTGTCAGACTTAGAGAAACCATATTCCATGCAGGTCAAGACTTCTGTTCATTTAATGGTTCTGAAGCAGGAGAATATATAGTATTTCCATCCTTCCATCACTGTGATAGAAGGGTTACCATAATGCTTATTATCCATGCTACTATTGAAGGAACTAAAATCTTGTCTTTCTTAAAATGTGGCAATCCTTATCTTAAGATTGGGTGCCTGCCCAACAGCCTTAATCCTACACTATCAGAATGCTGTTTTTGCACCCCCAATTTATCCAATAAGGAAAGACCATCACTCGACTGAACTTTGGTAGCTCTACTTTACAGTGTATTTTTAACACCTCCAAGTAGTTTATCCAGTCCTCTGCATAGACTTCCTTATCGTGTTTATCATCATAGCTATTCTTCAAAGAAAACATGCTTTTCTCCTTCATGGTATATATATACAGAGAATATAGTATAGTATAATAAAATGATGTTGGTGGGTGAGGATCCCAGCTCCTTTGATGACCACACAATTGTTCTGGTACCAGAGATGCTCTGTAACATATTCAAGCAAGACCCCAGCCCCCAGTCTCCAATGCAACACAGAAGACAATTGCTAGGGCTGGTTAGATGTCCTCATGCCACTTGTCAGAGCATTTCGGCTTTGAAACCCCAACGACCTCAGTGGGTGGACTGGTGGTAGAAAGCAAAAAAGATATCACATACTGTTGTATAATATTAATATTAATATTAATAGTACAGATAACTACAATACATATATAAGAGAACTACAATACAGTGGTACCCCACAAGACGAATGCCTCATGCAACGAAAAACTCTCAAGATGAAAGTGTTTTGTGTTGCGCGAGGCGACTCGCAAGACAAAGTTTCCTATGACCGCGCTTCGCAAGACAAATAGGAATGCATTAACTAAATGGGTAGACCGGGTAAACCGAGAAAAATTTAAACCGTGCTTTGCAAGACGAGTTTTTTGCTATATGAAGCGACTTGCAGAACAAATTAATTTCATCTTGCAAGGTACCACTGTATCTTGTAATCAATTTTAGGCACTTATCAACATCTGTTTTCATCAAAATTGGGGAATAACCTATATGTTTATAAATGACAGGAAAATTTAAAAAATGTTAAAAAGTAGGAACTTTTCGCATAGAGATTTACCAAGCAAGACCTCAATATTTACAAGGAACCAAAATATATTTCAAATTACCTCATCATACCACAACTTTTTAACACCCCTCAAATCAGGATTTTTAAAGATGAAAAATTCAACACGCCCTACTGGGCCAATGACAGTAAAGGTTCAGTTTTTGCTGTTGTCAAATGAGCCTCACCAACTCAGGTGACCAATGACACGCCTGCATATGATCTCAGGGATCGAGCTGGATTATAAGGAATCAGGAGTCTCCTGAAGTACCCTGGACCTAAGCTGTTCAGGGTTTTAGAAATTTAATACAAGAACCCTTAACCTGGGTCTGTATTATTAGGCAGCCAGCACAGCTGTTTTTAACAATGGTGTCACATGTTCTCGACCAGAAGCTGCCATCAGCAGTCTGACTGCCTCATTTTGCACCAGCTGGAGTTTCTAAAACAGACTCAACGGCAGCCATAGAGGCCAGAGCTCATTACAATAATCTAGCATCCAAGTGACCAATGCGTGGACTATAGTGGTCAGGATATCCCTTTCTAGGAATGGCCGTAAATGGAGAGCCTGATGAAGCTCGTTAAAGGCACTCCTAGCCACAGAGGACACTTGGACTTCTAGTAACACAGAAGTCAAGCCAAGCACCTGCTCCTTCAGAAGAAATACAAATTCAGCAAATAATAAAACAAAATTCATTACTACACTAGCAAAAGAGTGAAAATTCTCTCCCTCTAACACTCAATGGACACCAAAACTGTTCTAACTCTTTATCTCCATCATGGAGTACAGGCTTCTTAGTAACTTTGCAGTCAGTCACATCACACCTGCGGCACTATGGAGAAAGGGCACTTTGCACAAAAAGGGCCTCAGAACAAATATAAGAGCAGCACATAGTTAACCCTTGCCTCCACAGAAAGCTTGCTGGCACCATTCTATACAATTAATTATTAATGTAACTCCAGCCAAATTGAAAACTACCCAAAGCAGCATTTAATTTTTTCAGGAACTACCTCAAAAAAACTATACACCCACACTAAAATGAGGACATTTACAGTTATCAATATCTGCAGCACTTTTTTCTGCTTTAAAATGTAAAGAATGCAAGCCAAACTTATGCTATCAAGTTGTTAGGCCTGAATATATATACAAGTGTTCTAATAAAAATGTTTCCTCCATAAACCTTTGAACTTCTTGAAACATAAGTATTTAAACCCCATTATGTTTGCTTTTTTGGTGCTCCCCCCCCCTAAAATAAATATTTTCGTTCAAGGACTCTTCGCTATAAGATAAACCTTAAAAGGTATTTTTAACAACAACAACAGTGTACCTCTTCTTTTTTTAGCTTCTTTTTTTTAGCTTTTGTTGACTGAACATAAGCTTAATAAATGTGCTAAATCGGGTCACAATCTCATCAATTTTATCTTAATTCAACATTCCCGAAAACAAACATCACTGCTTATAGGTGCCCCAACTGAGAACCTGAACCCCACTACACAATGGGAAATCCCAGACTGTTGCAAATCCAACTCTCATGTTCTCTTCCTGACAGGGTTTCCCAGACAATGAATCTAGGTGCAGCTGCTAGGGGCAGGGGGCCCTTATGCCAAAGTCTTTCACTGGCAGCACACACAAAAATTGGGGGGCAAGGGGATTAGTGCAATAAAATAATAATAAAAAATTGAAAGGAGAGCATTCTACAACCTGAGGGTTTAAAAAATGCTATTTGTGTGTTCTTTGGTGAGTACAGGTCCCTCGTCTCTCTTTTTCTTCTTCAATTTGTCCCTGGTACAACTGACACCCTTTTTTTTTTTTTTAAAGTGAAAAAGTAAAAAGCAGGAAGGCAATGGCAGGAGGCCCCTGCAGGAGTATCCATGTCTGTGTGCACACATGCCTCTCTGGCTCTCTTCCATCCAACAAAAGAGAGCAGTCCTGGATCTTGCACTCTGCAGTGTGGTTTGGAAAAATGCCAGTGTGCTACCGACTACATTTCTACCACAGTTAGTTTAACCTTTGAAACATGTCAGTCAGTGGACAGACCTCTAGGTAAGGTCAGCACAACCTTGCCCATGCCAGCATTCTCTCTGTATTTGCTTGGGAAACGGTAGTGTGTTCAGTAACTTGTTCTCCACGAATTCAGACTGTAGGCAGCAGATCACAGTCAATCACCATTCTCCCTGTAGGAAGCAGCCACAAATGATTCTTCAAAGATGCATATGCATTAAAACTCTAGCCCATTTTTAAGATGACGGCCCTTTATTCAGTGGCACCACTGATATTCAGGCTGAGATTTATTGAAATAGCAGGTTTTTATTTACTGTTTGCTTATTAATGCCTTTCTTAGCTGCTTTTCAGCCTCGGTGCTCGGGAGTGGTGTACAGTACTGCATGATGCAATAAACACAACACATACCATACACTGACAAGAACAAATTGTAGCAGCAGCAACAGCAGCAGCTAAAGTCCAAAACAACATTTTAAGACAACAGGAAATAACTTTCCACCTATTTTTTTATTTCTCATATTCCAATGGCTTTTGTTTGCTTTAAAGCACATACAAATAAACTTCTGCACAGCACACAATCCCTCTGCCTAAATAATTCTGAGGCAGCAATAGCCCTGCAAGGAATCCACAGCAACTGCAGCTTTGAGGAAGGAAATGTGGGTCTTGGGGAGCACTAATTTTCTGGGGCTCAGCCCCTACCACATGAGAGAATTGCCCCAGTTTGCCTTACGGAAGGACCGGCCCTGTTGAGACAGCTCTGTACACAAGCAAGCTAAAACTAAGAGTTGGTTTATATACGACACTGATCAGGGAAAGTTTATTCACATGTTTATCTCAGCTTTCTGTCCATGACAGGCAATCCTGGTGGCTCACAATATGAATATAAAAGGACATAGTAGACACATAAAATGGCATGCTAGCCAACAACAGTAGTCAATAAAAACAGCCGCACCTGAGAACAAAACAGCAGCAATAAACTGGAGTAAGAATAAAAGAGCCAGAACTTTCAGCCACCACTCAGGTCGGCAGCTCACTGAAAAAAGCCAGCATCTTAACCTGGTGCCTAAAAAGAAACAAGCAGATTTTATATCTCAAAGATAGAAAATCCACACCAGGGCACTTCTGTGGAAGAGACCCTTCCTTGTGTCCAGCAAACTTGAGATATGGAAGAAGGATTCACTTAGGGATCTTGCAGGTGGAAACTCCATATCCTCTTCCTGCATTGCACAAAAACCCCACTTGACTGCATCCTGAGCCAGCAATCCAGGAGAGGACCATATAAAGGAGGCTCTGAGGCTAAGACACAGTGAGGTCATCCCACCCCACCCCACCCCACCCCAGTGCTAGGGTTCAATGCTATTTTTTACATTGCTGTAAACACAGTGGGGGGTATCTTCGCCCAATCTGCATTATTTGTTTTCCTGCCCCTGCAACCCTCGAACCCCAATTCAATGAAGCTGTCAACTGTGCATGTGCTATGGCTGTCTGAAATGTCTACACTTCAGCTTAACTGCACCTTCTGTTTTCAAATGGGATAACACAGGGGATATGCATCAAACAAGATTCTACAGAATAGATATGGATTGCGGATAATGTCATGTGTGCATGACTTCAAATGCCAGTTGGTGGGAGCCCACTCAAGCCAGTGTAAACAGTAATGTGTACACAGCCTTAGTCTCCTCTGGACCTTCACTGGGTTAATCTCCAGCTCTTTCTGCTTCAGCTCTAGCTATGTTTCTGTCTCCATAGTCCATGCCAGATGTGGGCCTAAAACAAGTGCATTTCCCCTACATCCCATGTTCCAGATTTATGTTTGCTGTGGAAACAAGGGTCTAGAACCTGGGGCAGAGAAAGAGAAGCAACAGAAAAAGAAGAAGCAGTTGTTACAGTAAAGATGTAATCACCTTCTACCTTTAGACATCTAGACAAAAAGTCAGCTGATAGACGAACCCAGCAACTGGGGGAATCTATGTCTGCTCATTAAGTTAATATCTTTCTATGTCTAAGCCCAAAAATAGGACTAGAAACTAGAATTTTTAAATCAATATAATTAGTTGTTGATGGATAAGATAGAAGAGAAAAACTGAAATAATTTTAAGGTATACGGTAGTTTTATTCTTCACAGGACAAATTTTGTATCCAAAGCTTTCAGACAAGTTGGTCAAACCAATATACTTCAAATGCAATTAAGGGCCTACCAAATTGAACCTACTTGCATGGAAGGCATTTATGCCTATCGAAGTTGAGAGGTGGAGAAAATCAAGTGCAGTAAGAACAAGCTACCCTTTCCTATTTCCATAATGCATATACTGTACTTTTTAAAAGTTTATTTGTTAAAGAAAACAGTGCTTATTTAAAATGTGCTACTTTCAAAGGTTTTTTATTCAACAGGTACATTTCCATCATTTCAGACTTCTCACTAATATAAAGCAAACCTGCTTTTAAAAAAGTAAATGTTGAGAATAAGAGAGTGTTAGGGAAAGATTCCAAGTGGCCTGCAGCAACACAAGAGTCAACAACAAAGTTATCAATGTTCTTTTTGTATATATCTGAAGAGCGTACACTGAACACATCCTAGAGATTGTTCTCATTAAATTGGGAAGTGTGCAGTTGAAAACAGACACAGTGTACTTGGGATAAAGAGTGCAGAAGTATTATCTGTGTTTCAGAACTAGCAGGGGGTGAATGGGAGGTCAGCTCAACAGAAGCAATTTCTTGTGGTTTTCTGAGAAGAATCTGCACTTTAGCTGAGCTCTACTTCTGATGAGAGAGAGAGAAAATCTAAATATTACATTTTTTAAATTCTCTGTTTTAATTTATTTTATAGTTATACTTTATATAAAACCTTCCTATATTTACCCCAGGTCATACAATTGCAACCTGGGTAACTTGAACTCAGCTCCACAACTGATATTACTTCGGTGTTATTTCCTCCCTGTCTTTTGGTCAGCCACAGCCAAATGCTGATAAGGAAGAAAATCTGAATTTCCCTGAAGCACAGTACTGTTTACAAGAAAAGCCTTCCACATTTCAGGATCATAATCACACACTCCGAAGAGTAATGTTTTCTGCTTTTCAAGAAGTAAAGAACTCAGTGCTTCTAAAGAAGCCTAGAACAGCAAGTGCTCAGGAATGCTCCTTGGAATCAGGTCCATGGGACAACAACTTTGAACAGCCACTGCTTGACCTAGGGGTATACTCCAAAGCTTGCACTGAAGGCAGCAAGGTAATGACAGTAAAGCCTTTTAAGGTTTTTCTCCCCTTGCAAAGTCTGTCCTGTCACAGATCAGAAGGAAGACATCCTAGTCCATCAAAGTGGAGGAAACACTGCTGTGTGCCATGAGCACAATTAATCTTGGGCACCCTTGACAAAGAAGTTCCTTGAGAGAGGAGTCTTTCTGATTTCCTTGCGGGCAGGACAGAAGATTGTTTTGATCCATCATTCCCACTTCCTTATCTCTTTTTGCCAACTATCAACATCAGCAGAACTGCCTATCAGTAGAGACAGCAGGAGGGGAAGACCTAAATGATGGATGGGGGCACCAGTCCTCTTCCACTGCTATTTAAGTGTAAGAATCTATTGTTAGGAACTTACTTTACAGCAGTTAAACAAATATAATGGTTACCAGATCAACCATTGTGTTGCTAGAGTTAACCTAAAAGCACCACGAAGAAGTTAGCTAATTACACTAAACCGGATCTTAAACCCAGATGAGTTTTATTGACAAGGGACTTTGAATATACACATGTTGAAAGGGGATTTTATATTTTAGATACACACACAAGAGAAACTTAAGCAATTAGCCAGTGATCTCCTGTTTCCACTTGAGTAGCATACCCAGCACTAATTCATACAACACTCTTTAAAACTCTACTAAGTTTGGCTTAAAAACAAACACCCCAACCACCACGTAACAAATTTGCGGACCAGCAGTGGATAGATTATTAAAGCATAAACAGAGGCAGGGAAACCAACAGATGTGTATGTTTGTCTTCCACATATTCTTTGCTCACTTGACTATCTTTAACTCAGGCAACTCCCCGTGAAAGGGAATGGTAGATAAACTCAACATGACTTGCTCTGCTAGAGAGTGGTGCCACTTCTTAGACATCACCTGTTTCTTAACATAATATGCTTTCATAGACAACAGCCTACTGAACTTCAACTACATCTGGAAGCACATGCCATAACAAGTCGATAGAGCTGTGGGGTGGGGAGGGGATTTCTGGCCAACAGGTCAAATTCAGCCCAGAATGGGTCTCAATTGGGCCCATGAGGGTGTTTGCCCTGAACCATGCCCAAACGCCCCACATCTGGCATCATATATGACATCATGTGTGGTGCAAAATAAAAAAAATCCTTCCAGCAGCACCTTAGAGACCAACTAAGTTTGTCATTAGTATGAGCTTTCATGTGCATGCACACTTCTTCAGATACCACCATACCATGTGTGTTGCAGGTAGAGATGTAACAGGATCTGTCATGCAGCGAAGTTTCCTGTGGGGAACACAATTGTGTAGCTGATCCCTGCAGAAGCAGCGATGAACACTGTTAGAGAGTTCACCCTGCCCTTCACATCTTCCTTTCTTTTTTGAGGCTGCTCTGCCAGTGGCGTAGCATGGGCTGATAGTGCCCGGAGCTGTGTAGAGGGGGAGGGAGGGAAACAGAGTATGCATGTGCATTCAATTGCCTAATAGCATCCTCATTACCCAAAAGATTGCAGCCATATTGATAAGAAAAGAAAAAGATTTGTTCTGTTGTCTGGAGAGGTCACTTCCTGGAGAAGACATTTTCAACGGAGGTGCTGTAATCAGGCAACATCAAGTATTGAAATGTTGTGCCCCTGACGATTTTGCGCCTGTGGCAACCACCCCTGTACCACCCCCACTATGCCACTGTGCTTTGCAGATATTGTGTTGCTAGAATATTTCTTCATGTGTCATAGATGTATTTGCTAGAACACACATTATACCAGAGCTAATGAAATTGACTTCACCACAACACTAGTGCTTCCATCACTCAGTGCAATGCTTGCATTGCCTTTTTGTAACAATCCTGGAAATACAATTAACGGGTAGTACAAAAATATAGTAAGTCTATAAAAGAAAATGTTCTGCAATCTGTAGAACAGTTTTTAAGTGCTAAAGGATGGACATTTCTGCAAGAATGTGGAAATTGCGAAGCTGGAAAGCATAGTCATGCCAAGGGCCATTGGTACCAATGTGTTCACTGGCAAGAGAGGGGGGGGAGTAGAAAAGTAGATATTCACTTACAACATAAATATTTTAAGTATCAGGAGGAGTTACTACCACCCATTCTGTATAATTGCATACAAGATACCTTGCTTAGTTGACAGAAATGAGCCAAAGAATGGGAATAAAGCAAGAATGCCAGTAGGTGAACTAAGCTACGAAACTGGGGAAATACAATGCAGGTAAAAATTACCAGGTGTCTGTTGTATGTACAATCAGTGAAGAATATTCCAGAGCCATAAAAACCTAGTAAATAAGACCACCGTGATCTGAGCAGTTGTTCAGTTCCTGGAAGGAACTGTAAATCCTGCCTTATATTACAATTATCTCTAGAGCTATAATCCTGATGAGCAACATATCATTTTTGTTTGAAAATAGTACAGGCAATATTAAAATTGCTCAAGTTCAAGTGCTTTCAGCAGCCTTTGCCAGCATGGTGCTATCCAGATGTTTTTGGATTAAAATTCCCAGCCAGCTAATGGGAGCCTCAGCCAACTAATGCGATTTGTAGTCCAAAATGTTTGGAGGGCATCAAGTTGGCAAAGGCATTTACAGAAATGGAAAGACTGTCAAAACTGTCATTTTACATCATTAAGTATTCAAAACTATGGTGCTTTGTTCAATTGAAGCTGTATGGTATGCAGTTTTCAAATACAAATGAAGTACTACCCTGGTATTAAGTGAAAAGAGTTTTTAGGCACATTTTATAAAAACAAAAATAACCGTTTTCATCTTAAATGAGATAGAATGTGGCTTTCACTGATCTATGAATATGAATCTGTGGAATCAGGCTGTCTTGTTCTTCTTTACAGTGACTGGCTATTTGGATAGAAAAGGTTGTGAATTCTGCCTTGAGTGATGAGGTGAACTTTGTAGGTTCATCAGGCTGTGATGAGATAGTTCCTGGAAAAAAACTTCCTTAAAACTATATTTGTTTAACTTGTTCATAAACTAACTAGAGTTAGGGGTTAGGAGTGAGCAATCAGGTTTGCAGATGATACCTAATTGCTCAGTGTGGTTGAAACAAAAATGGATTGCAAATAGCTGCAAAAGGATATGTCTAAACAGGGTGGATGGGGAGTAAAATGGCACATGTGATTCAATATAAGCAAGTATAAAAGAGAAATAAACTAGCCGTTACTGACCAGAAATGAACTTGATGAAGACATTGACCTGACTCAGGGTGTGGCCATAGCTGCCAAGTTATCCCTTTTTTAAGGGAAATTCCCTTATGCTGAATAGGCTTCCTCATGAGAAAAGGGAAAACTTGGCAGCTATGGGTGTGGCAGCTGATAAAAAGGTTAATTCCAAGTTAGGGATCATTAGGAATGGGCTTCAAAATAAAAAGTGCCTGCATACAAATATATGGTGTGATTGCACTTGGAAAACTGTTCACAGTTCTGGGTGCCTCACCTCAAAAAGGATATTGTAAAGGTGGGCAAGATTCAAAAAAATGGCAACCAAAATGATCATGGGGCTGGAGAAATTCTTCTATTAGGAAGGGTTACAACCTTTGGACTTCTTAGTTTAGAGCAGGGGTTCCCAACAAAATTTTCTCGAGGACCCCTCATCGAGCCACTATTGTGACAAGGACCCCCATTAATTCCTAATCCTAAAATTAAAAAGTGGTTTTATTTATTTTTCAGTTGTTTTCCTCTTTTCTTTATCCTTCGGGGGGGGCGTTGGTGTGGTGGTGGCTGTGGTGGCGGCGGTGTGATGGCCGTCTGGGGGTCGGGGGGTTTCCCTCTGGAGGGGGGGAGGTTTCTACCCTTTCACCTGGGTTGAGGGCGGTGGTGGGGCCCTCTCTTCCCTGTCGTCCCCTCTTCTTTTCTCCTCCTCTGGGGGTGGTTGTATTTGCGGCGGTAGCAGCGCCAGCGCCAGCAGGTTCGGTGCGGCCTTTGTTCTTCGGGTCCCCACGAGGCTCCCCGTGTTGCGCACAGGAGGTGCGGGATCAGGGGCCTTCACTTGGGGGGGCTCCTTCCCCCTCTTGGGCAGCTAGGGGTGATGGCGACTGCAGTCGCGAGGCAGGCCCCCAGGATCATTGCACGGTGGGAGGTCTCGGGCCACGGAGCTCCGCTCGGCCGTCGGCCGGGCGCCCTCGGCTTCTGCCCGGAGGGCCTGCGGGGGGCCTCAGCGGCTCCTCACTTGCTCCGCCGGACGTTTCTGACACCCACGCAGTCGCCGCGGGGTCCGCGGCCTGGAAGGCGGTTTCGGGCCTCTAGGCCCAGGGGTTCTGCCGAGTCTCCGGCCGGGCGCACTCAGCCTCGGTCTGGGGTCGCCGGGGGGCCTTCAGTGGCTCCCCGGTTGATCCACCGGGCTCGCTTGGCGCCCGCGCACTGGCGGCGGCAGTTCCGCCGGTTCCGGCGGGCCAGAGGCTTGGCATCTAATACCATCTTGAGGACCCCTCTGGCATAGCTTGCGGACCCCTGGGGGTCCCTGGACCACCTGTTGGGAACCACTGGTTTAGAGAAAAGGGGAGTGAGGAGGATCCCTGAGAGAGGTATATAAGATTTTGTACGGGGTGGAGAAAGTAGATAGGAGTACAGTACTCTAAATCCACTGGCTACAGATAATTATTTCTAATAAATAAAAATATGTTGCAATGCTTTAATACTACAAAACAGCACTCATTCTAGTCATGCTGACTGGTGAGGCATTGCATGCATGTTCAATCAGGATGACTGCTATTACACATACACAAATTGGCAAGATATAAATATGGCGGCGTGCTTCTATGTTCCCTTTGTTCTTTGGTGTACAAGCAGGGAAAGAAACAGAATTTGTGTGGATTTCTTATTTACATCAATTATTTCTTCCCGAACCAAATCACCAAAATCAGAGCCAGACAGAGGCTGCTAGGAACAGGGCAGGATGAACATCTTTCAGTTCTCTTAGTGACCTGTGTTTCAGTTCTCTTAGTGACCTGTTTGCGGAGGAAGCTAGACTAGAGTCTTTAGAGAGCTGTACCAGAACAGCAAAAGGTTATGGCATCCTGTATACCCTTTTGTTGAGACTGCCAAGAAAAGCAGCCGTACTCAAGATATGAGAACTCAGCGAACTTTTCAAGTTTATCTGCACTGCTATAACCTTGACTGTTTAGTTCTGGGCTTGCATCATAAAAATATTTGTTTGCACTGTCTGCTGTAGAATGTTCTAAAGATTAGCCTTCTCCCAGAACTAGAAAAAAGCAGGCTAATGAAACCCCATAAAAAGCAGAACTAAGCAGTTTATGTACCAATTTTCCTGAAAAGTTTCAACTGTCCCTACCAAACATCCCACGGTAAACGTGCTCTGCTTTCTTTCCTAAGCCGAGCTAGAGCATAGAAAACCAAGAGAACATCCCTAGGGATCCTGGATGATTGCAGAGCGCTCAGTTTGCAAAGGGAGCCAGCTCTGCAGCAAGTGGGGCAAGAGTCTCGGCTAATGCATATCTTCTAGAGGCGTGACCGATGCTCCTTGAATTGTGCCACATCTGCCTTCAGACTTTCCTGTCTAATTGCGTTTAGAAATTATGGTTGGACTTATTCCCAACCCTCTGGGGCAAGGCAGGAAAGCAAACCAGAGCCCTCTTCAGCTGTTATTTATGTGTGTGAAGGGGGAGACTCATTTTAGAAGGGTTAATTAAATAAACAGTTTGCCAGGGCCCAGGATGGTATACTTTGGCAACCGCTGCATTTAAAAAAATCAAAATATTAAACACTGCAGCATATTTATGGAGACACACAGTTCACATCTAAGGCTCTAGGCAGGGTCGTCTTAAGCTTATCCAGCGCCATGGTGCATGGATCCCTCCGGTGCCCCCCACCCCCACGTTTCCCTCTGGGCGGGCAGCAGCTGGAGGGAGGCTCCTCCAGTGGGACAGAAGCTCCGGGCGCCACGGTGTGTGACATGGCGTAGGGCTGGAGCGCAGCTCCTCTGGCAGGGAGGAGGCTCCAGCTGCGGTGCGGCGGCGGGCGAGGGTGGCGAGCTGATACTGGGAGGCACAGCATCCAGCCTCCGCCTCTTCTCTGGCACCCTCCAGAACTTGGCGATGTGGTTCCCCACGCCACTAGCCTCTATGGCTAAGACACCCCTGGCTCTAGGGATAACGCGTTCTCTATTGCCCACTTGATGGCCCTTCTGTTCAGCGGCGTAGCTAGCCGCCTGGCTGCCCGGGGCGGCAAACCCGAAGGCACCCCGCTGTGGGGCGGGGTGTCCATCACACACATGTGTCGCACACACAGCTTGTGCTCTGGATGCGTTCCCGGATCCTATCATCTCCTGCAGGCCCTGGGCGAGAAGCATCGGGGCTTCTCCTCGATGGCGGCGGCCGCTGGAGGTGGTCAGCCCCGTCCAGCCTGCTGCCCTCCACCCATTCTGCCGCCCGGGGCGGCGCGTCCCCACCCCCCATTACTACGCCACTGCTTCTGATGTTACCTTAGCAGTACGGAAACAACTTCAATACAGTCGTACCTTGGTTCTCAAACGCCTTGTGGCTCGAATGTTTTGGCTCCTGAATGCCGCTAACCAAGAAGTGAGTGTTCTGGTTTGTGAACGTTTTTTGGAAGCTGAACATCCAATGGGGCTTTTGATTGAGTGCAGGAAGCTCCTGCAGCCAATTGGAAGCCACGCCTTGGTTTTCAAATGTTTTCAGAAGTTGCACGGACTTCCAGAACAGATTCCATTCGAGAACCAAGGTACAACTGTATCTCTTCTTCCTCTATGGCACTGCTCTGGGTAATGATGGGAAAACTAGGCCATGTGGAATGACCTGATTCCTTTTCTGATAGCACCATCACCCCTCCCAAGACAGTTCCCACTGCACAAAGCCAGATCTGAAGTATCCATGCTATGGGATCCTTCCACATGATCCCAAGTGTGGGAAACCTGCATCCCACCAGAGGTTGCTGGACTACAACTTCCTGACTACTGGCCACAGGTTTGGGCTAATCGGAGCTGGGAGTGCAACAACATCTGCAGGGGTCTCCCAACTCTAGTTTAGTGCTTTCAGCACTATCAGTACTTGGTGGCTACCACACCATAGCAGCTGTGGACAGAGGTGGATCAGGACTACAGGTGCAGGAGGGTTAACCATTTCATATTTGCATCAAAAGTGCTACACTCACATTCATGTTAAATGCAGAACATATGTTTTGGCCCTTTGCATATGCTTCTTCACTCTGGAGAAGAAGTGATGAAAACATTTTTGAAAACACGTGACCCGGTACTACTATACAAGGATTTCTTCCAGAAATCTTAGTGAACTTTTGAACATATGTGATGATGCAATAGGTAACACAGGCTAAGAAGAAAAAAAGGCTTGCATAACCTTATGAAGCAACAATTAATGTTAAAATCGAATGAGCTGATTACTCAACTCAAACCCTCCCTTACATCCTTGAACACAGACCCAAACTTCTGAAATGTCCATTCTCCCCAGATGATTGACACACTTGTTCCTCATTGGCCAACACATTCTAATTCCATGCCTCCTATTTTTAAAGACTGCAGACAATAGGATTTCATGTCTACATCACACCAGCTGCATGGCACCCCCTGCAAAATTCATGATAGTCCACAGGGAAGACCATGGGAAACTGGCACAATGGCAGAATAATAATAATAATAATAATAATAATAATAATAATAATAATAATATATTATTTATACCCCGCCCATCTGGCCGGGTTCCCCCAGCCACTCTGGGCGGCTTCCAACAAAACATTAAAATACAGAAATCCATCAAACATTAAAAGCTTCCCTAAACAGGGCTGCCTTGAGATGCCTTCTAAAGGTCTGGTAATTGTTATTCTCTTTGACATCTGGTGGGAGGGCATTCCACAGGGTGGGCGCCACTACCGAGAAGGCCCTCTGCCTGGTTCCCTGTATCTTGGCTTCTTGTAGCGAGGGAAACGCCAGAAGGCCCTTGGCGCTGGACCTCAGTGTCCGGGCAGAACGATGGGGGTAGAGACGCTCCTTCAGGTATACTGGACTGGGGCCGTTTAGGGCTTTAAAGGTCAGCACCAACACTTTGAATTGTGCTCGGAAACATACTGGGAGCCAATTTAAAGATATGCAAATTCCATGCAATGAATACCTGTTTTATCTTGATATATAATCCCATACACTAAAAGTCAGTCAGAACAAAAGATGACCACAAAGTAGACAAGCCCTAATGAAAACTAAAGCTTCTGCCACCAGATAGAACCAAAGTCACATATTATTGAAGATTATTTTTAAAAAGAGAAGAAAAATCAACAACAGAACCTCTTTACTACACTTCCTATCAGGAGCCCCCTTAAGAAGACCAGAGACGGACAACCTGCAACCCTCCAGATGTTGTTGGACTACAACTTCACCTCTGGAAATTCTGGCTGGGACTAAAGGGACCACATCTGAAGGATCAAAGTTCTTGTGAAGTAGGTGGTGAAGTGCCATTGGAACTAGTCCCCCACCCTATTATTACAGTATTATTATAGTCCTGGTCTTGCATACAGAACCATTAAGTGGCTGGCCTTTCAGATACAACCCTACCATTAGACAGTGTGAGGCTGCAGATTTGCAGTATCTTGAAGGGGCAGAATATTTTTAGTTACTCAGGTTGCAATCCTATGCACTCTTACCTGGGAGTAAATCCCTCTGAGATTTACTACTGAGAAGATATGTATAGGATTGAACTGTTTAATTTCTCACTACTATTTTTTACTCCCAGGGATGCGGGTGTGGTGCTTCTGGAATTTTCTTGCTCTGGTGCAAAAACCATAAAACCCTGAACCAGCTTTGCCCCAGATTGGCACCTTGACTGGGGAAGGGAACAGAAGCATCGTTTTGTGGTCTTTTGCATTGATAGTACTTTGTTTTAGAGACATTGATAATCATACTTTAGACAAAGGGGTTCCCTTTCCATCTGGAACAAGGGCTGAGGGGAAAGCAGCAGGCAAAAGAAGGGTTAAGTGTCCTCCTGTTCTCAACTTCTTGACAAAGTGTTTCGTATATGTGAAAAACAACACACACACACACACACACACACACACACACACACACACACACCTTTTTATGATCTACTTTCTACTCTTTTCTACTCACCCATAGTTTTGCCTCCATTTTGTAAGGTTGGCTCAAACAAAAGACTCATTCAACCTTTGCTGCCAATATTCCTGTAAAGTTTGGACTCTCAAGTATGTTAACTGGTATCACCTGGAAAACTGAGTGAATGGGTAGCTCTTTAAAAAAAAAAGATATTTGCTTTAGCCTGCAATCCTGCACCAACTGGACTAAGTCCAGATGTACTCAATGGAACTTACTCCCAAGTATACATTTTGGAATTGCTGCTATCTGTCCCCCTTCTCCCACCCACCAAGCAGCTGAAACAGGAAGCATTTCCATTCTCCCACCCACCACGATCTTAACAGGTTGATCTGCTTTTCAAGCTGCCATGATTTCCAACCTGGCAGACTGGATCAGACTGCACATAGCAACAAATCAGCACCAGTACCTAGAAAATCTGGTCCAGGGTGTTTGGAGACCCTCTATAACCATGTGGGAGGTGGAAAGGGGGCTGTTGGAAAGGGCAGAGTGAAAATTGTCTTCCCTGTCCATTTGCAGCAGGCCTCCTTCACTGGATGAAACCTCTTTCTATGGACAGAAGGGGCCCTTCTGCAAAACACAAGTTATCTCAGGATCAATCCCAGAAAATATTCCCTCCCATTAAAAAAATACAGATATAGTAGATATGTAAATAATACTTGTATATATAACACATACATACAAATACAAAAGACTTCAATCTGATAATGATTAAAATGCATCTGAATAACTTTTCTTCAGTGCATGCTGTTCTCACCAACATAGACATTTACAACAATTCTTATCTTCAAGGGGTACATTTTGTTCAGTGTTGTTCCACCATGTACTCCAAATCATAAATTACCAAAAAAAAAATGCCAATATACTGAAAAGATTTGTGGACATTTTTATGCAGATTCGCTTTAGTAGTGGAAGTCTGTTTCTACGTATTTATCTGCTTTCATATCGAACATAATCATTTATTATTTACTTTCTGAGTATCTTGGCTCCCTTATTACTTACAATGCTTGATAAACTTCATAACACATTTCTTAATGCATAACAGAGTGTGAGACCGTTTTATTTATTGACAGTACCTCAATATGTCAATATCATTTTACTCTACTACAGGAATAACCAATGTAGTACCCTTCAGATTGCAGGCGAGCTGAGAGTTTGTTTGGACCCTGGGTAAGGCCAAGAAGGTTGAGAGGGAAGGTGTGTGTCTAAAGGTGAAATAAATGATACTGGTTTATACTTATTAGTAATTTTGTTCAATGTAACATTTTTATATGGTGATGATGATGATGATGATACCTTTATTGTCATTGTACAACCTGTGTACAATGAAATTAAATGAGCCTCCCTCCTCCCACACCCAAACACTCAATCTCTTATCGAACAACACACCACCTCACAAGTCAATTTCGCTATGTTATTTTCCGTTCAACAGCCTAACAGCCCACGGATAGAAGCTATTTTTTAGCCTGTTGGTATGGCTGATTATACTGTACTTCTATATCTCCTGCCCGAGGGTAGAAGATTAAAGAGGTGATGGCTGGGGTGTGAGTCATCCCTGAGAAACTGTGTATTTTTGTAACATTTGTTGTTTAAGTTGTCTGATGGTGCTTGAGTTTCCTATACATCACTTAGAGTTGAGAGAGGTTGAGAGGGAGGGAGGGAGGGAGAGAGAGAGAGAGGGGGGGAGAGAAATGTTATAAATAATATGCTGCTGGACAGATCATAACTCCCATCAGCCTCAGCCACCATGGCCAAAGAATTATGGGAGTTATAATCCAGAAACATCTGGAGGACTTGATCATTATAGCGCAGAATAATTTCAAGAAGACTATAGTTTTTCCTTCCACTGCTGATCTAAGCCATGGCTATCCAGGTTCTCTGGTGAATTGAAAACTTCAGTGCCATTTTATGTTTTAGAAAAGCCAAACACAGTGTCCAGGGTCACAATGAATGTGTGTCTCAATATTGGTGCCATTTTTTTAGTCTACTGTATGAGCATTATTATTATTTATTAAATTTATTCTTGGAATTGTGATTAGCTGTGTTGACGTTTGCATGTTTGCCAAAATTCCAATGCAAGTGCACAGTGGGTAAGATACCTACTTAAAAGGCTTGTTTGAAGAGGAAAGTCTGCAGTAGGTGCTGAAAAGACAACTGAGACAGTATCTGTCTCTTGCCTAAAGGGTAAAGGTAAAGGGACCCCTGACCATTAGGTCCAGTCGTGACCAACTCTGGGGTTGCGTGCTCATCTCGCATTATTGGCCAAGGGAGCCGGCGTATAGCTTCCAGGTCATGTGGCCAGCATGACAAAGCCGCTTCTGGCAAACCAGAGCAGCACATGGAAACGCCGTTTACCTTCCCACTGTAGCGGTTCCTATTTATCTACTTGCATTTTGACGTGCTTTCGAACTGCTAGGTTGGCAGGAGCTGGGACCGAGCAACGGGAGCTCACCCCGTCACAGGGATTCGAACCGCCGACCTTCTGATCAGCAAGCCCTAGGCTCAGTGGTTTAACCACAGCGCCACCTGGGTCCCTTCTTGCCTAAAGGGAGGGAACTCCAAAGGGTAGGTGCTTCAACATTAAAGGTCTGATTCCTATGTTGCAGTAGAATGGACCTCCTGTAAGAAAGTATCTGCAGGAGGCCCTCAAGAGTGAGATGGTCTTTCAGGTATCCTTCAGCTAGTACCCCTCTGATGATGGTGACACCATCCACCTGCCACTGTGGCCTGTCTGCTGCTCATCCAGCTACACAGTTTTCAGGGCTCATCTGCCATATTCCTGTGCAGCTGCTGCCACAGATTACCTGCCACATGCTGGCCACTGCTGCCACAGATGCTAAAAGGCAAAGAAGTGAGCCCATGCCAGCCCATCAACACAGCACCTTCAGAGAGGCAGCCAAATGAAGCAAGCAGCATCTAATCCAGTATGCGCCACATTGCAGATGTTTGTCTGGAAAGCAATTTGCATGAGCTGAAAAGTGTGCTGCATGCTCACATGAATTGCCAGAGTGGCTCCTATAGCTGAAGATGCTCTGGGCCAGATTTACTTTCCCCATGCAACAAAGTCTTCAGGCCACTCAATGTGGAGAGATTTTTCAAGTCTGAACTGTCCCATAGAAGTGAAAAGCGCATGCAGAGTTTGATTACACGAATCTTCAAAACAAGAGGAAGAATGACAAGATATCAAAACTTTATAGACTTGCAGGTCTGAAGGATTTATACTTGTGTTCATTACCATATGGTTTTAAAACAAGGAATCCTTTTAAGTATATAACAATTAAACAGGAAGTAGCAAAGTCATAATCAGCAAGCTTAGATCTTTTTGAAGTGCAAAGAAGCCGAGTGACAGCCTACTGAGTAAAACAACATCACACCTTTACAGAAGTGACTGATGAGAGAAAAATCATTAAACAGTCATGCTAAAGTACAGTGAGAACTTAGAAGCCAATTACACTTAAGTGAGTAGAATCAAACAGACTTACTCTGCCATTTATTTTACCATACATTTCACTTGCATTTGGAAACTTGAGCTGCAGGGCAGGAACTTCAATGGAGAAACTGAAAGGTTTTTCAGTAACTTGCTCCAACAGAAGCCAATATCTAGATCAGGCATCCCCAAACTTCGGCCCTCCAGATGTTTTGTACTACAATTCCCATCTTTCCCGACCACTGGTCCTGTTAAGCTAGGGATCATGGGAGTTGTAGGCCAAAACATCTGGAGGGCCGCAGTTTGGGGATGCCTAATCTAGATTATTTAAACCCAGTAAGCATGTTAATATGAACATTGTGCACAGCATTGTCAAAAAATGTTAAATGACCTGCCATGTAGAATCAGATGTGACCCCAGATTTTTTTTGGGGGGGGAGGGGTCATAGGAGATTTAAAAGTAACATTTGAAATAAGTAAAGGATACGTAAATTCACACCATGAGCAGGGGTATTCATCAGTTCCTTGATTATTGCATTAAGATTGTAGAGGTTAATGTGGAGAAATATGAAGGAGGATATGATGTGATTATTGTAGCATCCTCAAATGTCTCCTGCTGTCCAAAAGGTCAACAGAGTAACGAATAAAGGATCACAATGAAAGGTTTCATTGCAGAACAAAGTAAAACCCTTTGAAATAAAAGAACGGGGCGGAAGGTTGGAAATCAAAGATGGTGTAGCACATAGCCAATAAAACAAACTAAGGTATAAAGAAGATTACCTCCTATAATCTTTACCTCTGCTCTAGCAAACACATGATAAACATAAATTCACAGCTTACAAAAATTATGTCAACTTCAAAATCAACTCCATGTTTATCTTTGGTCTTTCTACTCACTTTTTCTGGTGTGAAAGAAGAGGAAATCAAATGAGGAAACATCACTCAAAGTGAGCCATTTACTGTGGACCCGAAAGGATAAGTGCCTCATAAACTGCAGTGATCCATTTCCAATTACCGTCACACAACAGAAGGCAACATCATTTGCATTAACATTTTTTATGGCCTCCATAGGTAAAAAGGGCAAGTTTAGGAAATTACTTATTTCTTCTTGCTGCTATAAAATGTCTTGAGACAGGATTTTGACAAAATGCTCCTGTCATTGAATGTGGAAACCACATTACCCCCTTGCAGTTTTAAGAATGGAGCAACAAAGTATTTAAAAATTATAGCAACGCTTTAAAAGATAAGCATCATCACCTATTTTTAAAAAAATAACTGGGTTTGCAACAACAACAAAAATCCACAAGAAAGGAGCTTATAGTATACAGGAAAATTCAAAAGTGCAGACACAAAAGAAGAAACCTCTGAAGCTCATAATGATTATATAGCACCCCACCATATTACACAGAAATAGCACAATTTCATATAATTATTGTAAAGCAGAGGGGGAGAAAGCCCTGGACTTTCATTCCTCTGGTATTATATTTTATTACATACCGGTATATCCTGAAAAAGAATTGCAGGGAAGGGACCAAGAAATAGCTGCAGATCTGTCTCTCTAACTGAAGAGGAGCACAATATGGCAGAAAAGGGTGCTGGAGGCAACTTAAGAAGAGCCTGCTGGATCAGGCCAATGGCTGGATCAGGCCAATGGCCTATCTATCTAGTCCAGCATCCTGTTCTTATAGTGGCTGACCAGATGCCTGTGGGAAGCCTGCAAGCACAACAGTTCTTTGCCCACCTGTGATTCCCAGCAACTGGTCAGAGGCATAATGCCAAGCAGAATATAGCCATTATGGCTAACAGTTGTTGCTAGCCTTGTCTCTCAAAGCGGCACAACATTACAAAATAAAAATAAAAATGCATGCCTATGGCCATTTTCTGTCTGCTCCCTTTACATATTTTAAGAATCTGACATGAGAAAACATATTGTTGAAAGCAGTTCCAAAGCTAACATTCGTTGGATGCAAAGGAGAACAGGGCTCCCATCACAGATTGTTATGCTGTGGTGACAACGTAGGATGTTGCCTTCAACCAAGTCAAAACATTAATCCATCTAGCTGAGTCTTATCTGCCACAGTGGAAGAGAACCTCAGGCCAAGGAGCCCAAAGCAGCCTGCCAGGCCTCTCTAGGCCTTGGAACTCTCCATAGCAACGCCTCCAGTTCTTTTGCCTCGCTAGAATACGTCCTTGAACTGCAACAATGCGTCATGCTTGCCTAGATGGAGAGAGATACGCATAGGAAAAACAGATCTTGTGTGTGGCTTAACTGTAGCCTAATGTACAAAGATAAGAGTCGCATCCATTGCCCCACCTGTCACTGGCATATGGTCCCAAGAAGGCTGAACGCAAGGGAATGCAGTCCTTAGGCTGTAAAAGATTCCCCGGCTGTCATCTACAATGACTAGCAATAGCTTTCAGGGGTTTGAGACAGAGCCTTTTCTGAGATACCAGGGATTGAACCTGGGACTTTTTGCTAGCAGTGCATGTGCTTCTGCTGAAAGCTCTCGTCTACACAACGAGTAAGAGGTGGCACTCATGAAACACGGGGTGGGATGTTTTCTGCTATGTCCAAAGAAAGAAATTGGATGAGCAATTTCCTCTCCCTCCCATGTGACATAAGCAGTTGAAGGATCACTAATGGAATCCAAGGACCCCCTTTGGCTAAAATGTCCTGGCAATTGCTCAGAAAAGGTGTGCTGTTATCTTGTGATATGCTCTCAGCTTCTTGGCCTGTATTTTTCTGAGGAGGGGGGTGCGGGAGAGATTTGGACAAATCCTCCTGAGAAATACAAGAACGAACACTTCACAATTTCACACAACAAAGGATCAATCACTTTGACACAAGTGGTGTTCCCCACAACCCTGCAAAAAATAAAGCCTTTATAAAACACACATAAACATGGATACAGAATCAGAAAAGGAGTCCAACGGCAGCTTCCCGTTATGCCTACTGGCAGTTTCCCCAATATACAATATATTCCTGCGTATAAGACTACTTTTTAACCCAGGGAAATCTTCTCAAAAGTTGGGGGTCGTCTTATACGCCGGGTCGTATTTCTTATATGGCGAGTATACCCCAACTCTATATTTTAACTGGAAAAGTTGGGGGTCATCTTATACGCCCAGTCGTCTTATACGCCGGAATATATGGGTACCTGTATTAAAATGTACAGTGACAAAAACACTTCAAACAACATAGGGTCATTGTTCTGCATTAAAGGACTAGCAGGCCAAAAGACTTTCACTGTGAATTGGATAGCTCATTTACACACCCATAAGGCCAGGTAGTCCCTGCAGCAAAATTTATGCTTATGGATTTGCAAACCAAGAGTTCAGCAAAGTGTCAAGTTTGTGCAAGCACAATGGAATAGCCACACAGAAATCTTCAATAAAGCTTAGCTGTGGACATTTAAAAAATGAGAGTGTATGTTTGGTTTACTCTGCATAGAATCCATTGGCACCACAAATTTAATAAAATTCAGCGGTCATGACCCATGCATTTCTACAACCATGGGCCATTGTCATGAATAAGACTCTTTGCCCTCACAATTCACATGTTCCTAGTAATCACAAAGAGCACAGCATGTTGCAGCAGTAATCCAAGTAAACAGATGGAAAAAACTCCTGTACTGCACACTGCTTAGAGGAAGACAGACTCTCAAAACCACACCTAATCTGCAACAATGATTGAATTACATTAATTCCCCAATGGGGATGCTATTGAATCTTATACATTCTATTATGAGAAATCAAATGTACTTATGAGAAGACAAATGTATCAATGGCAAATAGGTTTTCCCTGACCAAAAATAAATAAATACCATAATTCTTGATTTGTTCCACAAAGAGGTGTCTCTTACCTCCCACAGAGTACCTCTATACAAGGACTTTATTACGGCTTCATAAATTAGAAAAAGTGCAGCAAAAGAACCATGTCAAAGGAACAACAAGCACTGGGAACACCAACTTCTTAGGGAAAATGCAAGCATGTCAAAGGCCCAACTTCAAATAATGCCAAGATGTTACCATGATTCTTGAGTGCTCTAGAGGTGCTGACAGCTCTAGTGCCAATGCCCTTCTTTGCCAGCCGCAGGGCCATTCTATCCTATCCTCATTTACAAGGCTCTGATGGAAAGTTCCTATGTATTTTTCCCACAGATACAATTTGTTCCAATCTACCTGTTGCAAAGGAAATGGTTGACAAGCATGTCCTGAAGTTCCTAAACAGCTCATTCTCTTCCAGAAGTAGCAAACTGGGCAGCTGATAAGAGCTAAAGTCTAAAAAGTTAGGAATCTGTATTTTTGCAGTGCTATGCTCACAGCCTGGAACACAAGGAAAGTGCATTGTGCTGATCTAGCTCATTACTGTGTACACTGACTGGCAGGCTTTCAGAAAGGGGACATTTCCAGCCCTACCTGGAGAAGGGCAAAAATGGAACCTGGGACTTTCTGCATGTAAAGTAAATGCTCTGCTACTGAGCTACAGACCTTCCCTTCAGCTATATCTGTTTAAGGTAAAGGTAAAGGGACCCCTGGCCATTAGGTCCAGTCACGGACGACTCTGGGGTTGCAGCGCTCATCTGTCATTACTGGCCGAGGGAGCCAGCATACAGCTTCCGGGTCATGTGGCCAGCATGACTAAGCCACTTCTGGCAAACCAGAGCAGCACACGGAAACGTCGTTTACTTTCCTGCCAGAGTGGTACCTATTTATCTACTTGCACTTTGACGTGCTTTCGAACTGCTGGGTGGGCAGGAGCTGGGACCGAACAATGGGAGCTCACCCCATTGCAGGGATTCGAACCACTGACATTCTGATCAGCAAGCCCTAGGCTCAGTGGTTTGGACCACAGCGCCACCCGCGACCCTCTATATCTGTTTACATATTTGTTAAAATAACACATGTATGGTATCCTACTACTCTAGATCTTACATGTTCACACTAATTATAAAGCCACATATTATGCAAAGCTAAATTTTAGTCTCAAGTACAACCCCTGTAAAGGTAGAAACCAGGAATGTGGGTGAATTTTTTCATAGGGGAACAGTTAGGGCCAGAGACACCAGTATGCAAAGACAATTCCGGGGGGGGGGGGCGCATCCCAATGTCCCACACATGAGCATCGCCTTTCCTCCCTAAGCCAGGCAGAAGCTTCCTGGGCTTTGGGAAGGAGGCACCAGACTTTAAATACTTTAATACTCTAATTTACCATTTAGGAGACTAGCCTAGTCTCCCTAGTCCACTGACCACACACCACTGTAGGAACTGAGGTACACCATTAGACATTCTCATTTATGTTCAAGGTGACAACATGAATAAATCTTAAAAACATCTAACTCATACGGTTTATCCACATTTACCTTTTGCCCTGCTCTTTTCAGACAGCTGAGGTGCACACTTTAATGCTCCAAGTGTTTTTTTGTGTGCGTGTTTTTGCCCCAAGCTTTCCTTGTGAAAACCCACTCTTTAAAGTGAAAACTCACTCTTTAAAGATGAATTGGAGCAAATGTCAATTCAGGATTTCCATGGGTTTTAAACAGGGAGTTTTCACAAGGAAAGCTCCAGAGCAACAACAACAGAAGGGGCACTTGAACACGGAGCTTTAAATCACGGACCATGCCTAGAAAGAGTGGAGGAAAGGTAAGTGTGGATAAGCCCTTAATGGAACAAAAGTTAATAGGGAAACAAACATCCAGAATTTGAAATGGGCCTTCTCAGCATGAAATAGGTGGTGTTGCAAAACCAGATATGCTTACAAAGAGTGTTTTACTGCCAAAAGTTAAATATCACGGGAATACGCTTATAACATTTAAAAATTATTACACACTGAAAACTTTCCGAATGAACAAGCAATAGATTAACCGTTTTTTATAAGCCAGCCAGATTTATTTATTTATTAAGTTAATGGAATAATTCATCCCAAATACTGCTATCAATTAATTTCAATGTTTCTCACAAGCTGGAGTTGCAGAGAAGAGAATCACTCCTGATTCTGAATTCTGTTCCAACAAACTATGGTCTGAAGTGAGAAGAATACAGCTCTCACCAATAATCGAAAGTGCATGTACTGTAAAATGATTTTTAAAATACTGCAGACAACATGCAGATATCCTCACTGCAAGTTTACCACCTTGGCAATAATTGAGGAACCAATATGTAAGTAGAATTCAGATCAGCACTTAAGACCACAAGACCACCCTGATTAATTCTGCAAGATGATATGCAGACAAACACAGGCAGAAAGAACAATACAGCTGAAGGAAATAAACATCACCTCTGTGGCGGGCAACATATGGCAATGTGTCAGATGCTGTCTGCCTTTCACACAACCCCCCAGCACAATCTATGCAACACTACTGTGCGCAATCACACATTGTTAGCATCCCACACAGTTTGTGCTATTTGGGCCCAGTGGTGTGTCACACTGCCTCACAAACTAGTTAGAGTTGGTTGCCAAAAGTAGGAAATGCCAAGGCAAGCTAAACATGAATAAATAAATGTGTCAGAGCTGTATGGAGGAGAGCTGAAAGTCAGTACTGTCTTCTGAAGGGGTTGCTCATTACTTGGAATTGAAGCTAAACTTTGAAAGAGATCATTTGCACAGATAGAACTCACCTCTATGAACTGTTTCAGTGGTAAGGGGTGATGGGAGCTGTAGTCCAAAAAGAACTGAAGGGCTGTAGCGTTTCCACCCCAACTTAACCATGGTTTAAGCCTAGGAGTCAGAAACTTCCTCCATCCCATTTTGTCATGGACTATCTTCTGGGAGTTGCTTGCCAGTGATGGGTAGGGTCAGAAAGAAAAGTGGGCAGGCAATGCATGTTATTCTTACCTTTTTACAGTTACATTTCAACCAGAGGATTCTATACACACACCTCTTTATCCTCCAGCCAGCCAGCCAAGGAAGACACATTATCATAGTTCAACAGATTCCAACCACACAAAAGCACCTGATGGGTGTGTGGCTGAGGGATGTGGCCTGGGACTAGTTCTGAAGGCTGGATGGAGAGGATTGCATTCAACCCTTGGGCCTGAGGTTCCCCACTCCTGATTTAGGAAATCACAAAAATGCATTGAACAAACATTGGCTCATCACTCTTCTCTTTAAGTAAAAAGGAAGGTGAATCTTCCCATCCCCTCCACATTGATCATTATGAGAAGGAATGTCAGCTGCAAATTTGATAGGATGATATGATTACTAGTAGTCTTCTATGCAGCATTTAAGGAAATTTAAGAAACCAAAAAACCAGTGCAGTTTGAAAAATTCAGTCTGCCACTTTGATTCAGATTGGCATCCAATTGTATCCAAACATACATGAAAACCTGCTGCTTCATCTCCTTGATATCATGCAAAATTTGGTTGCAATAGTTTAAGAAGTGTCCAAATGCATAGCAAACAGACAACATAGTAGATTAACTGTGTTCTCTTCCCAATACAGAAGTCACTTCTTTGTTTCCAGAATTTGGATGTTTAGTATATCCCCATGGAAAAGTTTTGAAGAAGACATTAACATATTTTAAAGTTTCTAAAGCTCTAAAGTTACAAAGTAATAAAGACAGTTATAACAATAATGCTGTTAGAAGTTACATAACTGAAAGCAAACAGAAAAACAATATAATTTTATCACAAAACTGTGTTCAACTTGACTACCATAAGCATTGACAATTTTGGTACCTAATGCTGAGCTTCAAGGATGCTCACTCTGATGAGTCCTTGGAAACAAGCTGGCACAGTTGCGAGATGCATCTGTCTCAAATGTCAGCTTATGTGAGGAAGTAAGGCCATTCCCAATTGCAAGGTTTTTAAAACAATATCACATGAAAAAAGCTGGAAGAGTTTTTTCTTACCAAAAAAAGATCTAGAGATGACTCTCAAGTAAATACCATGAAAAATGTAAGGGCATTACTTAAGAAGACAGATTATATCAGAAGAGCAATCAGAATTCCATACAAATCCCACTTCTATCAACTGCACAAAGACCACCTTCTTTCAGCTTAGACTTGGATCTTTGTGTGGGCAATCTTGATCTATCTGAAGTGCCTGCTACCAGAAATGAACTCAAGCGCAGCAGGAGCGTAAGTATTCATACCAAGATACTGGAAATCAATTGTCTTTCTGCCCCCTTCTACTTTGTGCAGGAGTGTCCATTATAAAGTAGTCTACCTTCTCTTGCTTGTTACAGGTAGGTAGCCGTGTTGGTCTGATGTAGTCAAAACAAAAATAAAAAAAATCCTTCCAGTAGCACCTTAGAGACCAACTAATTTGTCATGCATGCACACGAAAGTTCATACCTATGACAAACTTAGTTGGTCTCTAAAGTGCTACTGGAAGGAATTTTTTTTATTTTAGTTTTCTCTTGCTTGATCACTCTCTTTGGCGATCACTCGTAGCCAAGTAAGATTATCTTCCATAGATGGGTCCATAAGTGACTGTGGAGGCCAATTTTGGATCCACACGTCCTTCCACAGTGGGGACATTGGCTTCCAGGCAGGAGCTGATCAAGGTGTGGATATGCCAAGCGTGCCTTCCTCTTAGCACGTTTCTCCATTGCATCCTGAGATCAAATTTCTTCAAAGCTCATGACACCTTTGGTAAAGGCTGTTCTCCAATTGAAGCACTCGCAGGCCAGTGTCTCCCAGTTGTCAGTGTTTATACTACACTTTTAAAGATTTGCTTGAGACAGTTTTTAAACCTCTTTTGTTGACCACCAGCATTACGTTTTCCATTTTTAAGTTTGGAATAGAGTAGTTGCTTTGGAAGATGATCATCAGGCATCCGCACAACATGACCAGTCCAACAAAGTTGATGTTGAAGAATCATTGCTTCAACACTGGTGATCTTTGCTTCTTCCAGTACACTGATATTAGTTTGCCTGTCTTCCCAAGTGATGTGTAAAAAAATTTGGAGACACCGTTGATGGAATCTTTCGAGCAGTTGGAGATGGCGTTTATAAGTGGTCCATGTACCACAAGCATATAGTAAGGTTGGTAGTACAATAGCTTTGTAAACAAGCATTTCGGTTTCCCTGCGAATGTCCCGGTCCTCAAACACTCTGCACTTCAATCGGGAGAAAACCGCACTCACAGAGCTCAGGCGATGCTGGATTTTGGCATCAATGTTGGCCCTTGTGGAAAGGTAACTGCCTAGGTATGAGAAGTGATCAACATTTTCCACCGTTACACCACTGAGTTGGATTTGTGGCACTGCAGAGGGGTTATTTTGTACTTGTTGGTGCAGCACTTTGGTTTTTTTGATGTTGAGTGATAGGCCAAGCTTTTCGTAAGCTTCTGCAAAGATATTTAGGATGGTTTGGAGGTCATCCTCCGAGCGTGCACACACTATGTTGTCATCAGCATACTGAAGCTCTATGACGGAAGTTACGGTAACCTTACTTTTTGCTTTCAGCCTGCTCAGATTGAAGAGCTTTCCATCTGTTCGATATATGATTTCTACTCCGGTAGGGAGTTTCCCTTCAACAAGGTGTAGGATCATGGCAATGAAAATAATGAATAGAGTTGGGGCAATAACACAACCCTGTTTAACAGCTGGTCCCACTGTGAATGGTTCACTTTGAGAGCCATTGTTATCTGCGATTGTTGCTGTCATATTATCATGGAGGAGCCGAATTATGTTTACAAATTTATCTGGGCAGCCAATTTGAGCAGGAGTGTCCATTATAAAATAGTCTACCTTCTCTTGCTTGATCAATATTTGCCACATAAAGGGGCACAATCCAAAAGATAACCCTCCACTGACCACAGAAATCAACAGGTTGCAAAGGGAAGGAGGTGACCTTTTAATATACACAGAACTAATGTTGGCTCCATGTTTTGAAACGCCCGACGGCAATACACCCTCCATAGGCCCCTGAGTCTACATCCTCATTGCAGCAGCCATGTTGCTCACCAGCTCAAGACTGAGCATATAATATCAATCTTGAACTAGCTGCCAGTCAGTTTCTGGGCCCAAATCAAAGTACTGGTTTTGACCTATAAAACCTGCTCAGGACCACAATATCTCAAGGACCACCTCTTCCCATATGAACTGACCCAGACCCTGTGACTGTCATCTGAGGCCCTTTGTTGTGTGCCTCTTCCATGAGAGATTCAGAGGGTGACAACACAATAAAGAGGTCTTTTCTGTGGTGACGCCCCACTTGTGGAACGCTCTCCCCAAGGTGGCTCACCTGGCGCCTTCATTACATATCTACAGTATAGGCACCAGGCAAAAACGTTTCTCTATACATTCAGGCCTTTGGCTGATTTAATTGTGTTTGTGGGAGGAGGGGTGTTATTGGTTTGCTATTGGTTTTTTTTTGTTATGTATTCTCATTTTGATTTTTATGTTGTGATTCGCCCTGTGATCTTTAGATGAAGGGGTGGTATATAAATTTAAGAAATAATAATCATAAATGATCCCTGTCCCTTCCAAGGTATGGTCTCAATCTGCTCCCTTTACTATACTAAAGGGCAAGAGGAGTTAGTAGTAGTTTTAGCAGCCACCTCTCTCCCTAAGTAAACTTTGTAAGAGGTTTTAAAAAAAACTTTGATCAAATTTCCATGTGGAAATCTGCCTTTTCATAGTAAGTGTATGAGCCATTTGCAAATTAATTCCATGCCAGCATGAAATGCTTCAAGTGACATGCACTGGTCCCACTTTCATAAACCATGATACTTTTCCGTGCAGGCATGCATGTTAGAAGAACAAATGTTTACTTTCAGGATGAAAGTTATAGGACATTGTTGGGTGGGGGAAAGCCTAACCTAGCAATGATCAGAGCTTTGGGTTTATAGACCTACCTTACAGTCTTTGTATGGGTCAGAGAAGGGTTCAAGTTTGGTATCAACCTGTAAACTGGAACTGGAACTTTACAAGCTCATAAACAAGCCATGTATTTATAAAATGCAGCCCAGATTATTATTTGGTTACAGTTACAAATAAGTTTAATAACTTTTTTTTTATTTGCTGAAGGTGGTGGCATCTTGATTGTTTGGAATTTAAGAAGTTCTGGTTCAGCTTTCGGGAGGGAAAGGGTGGTGGCTCATAAAGTCCTTCAATAAATTTGATAAATGAATAAATAACCCAAGTGAAAAGTTCAGAGGGAGAAATTTACCAGTGGCCACTCTTCCTTTAGTAGTTGCTCTTATTCTGCTGCTATCTCTGTAGTAGCAGGACTCGTCCCAGAATCTTTCACCCAGTCCTCCAAATTTTTGAAACTGCCTCCTAAGTTTTCCACCTGTGAACGGTGTGTGGGTGAGAGAGATTAAGAGGTATGTTGCCACTAGGAAGAGAGAATAATTCTGTTTTAGATGGGTTTATGAACAGATTATGTTTGTGACCCCATCACACCAGACTGCCTCTTGCACCAAGTGCCCTCTTATGTCAGAGCTGTTGTTGCACTCTTTTTTTAAGCCCAACTAATTATATGAAATATATATATGCATGTTATACATTCAATATTTATAAAAAGGTTAAGCCCCATGTGGTTTAATATGTTTCTGCAGCATAGTTTTGTAAGTATATTTATACAGTTATGTGCATTTTTATACAATTTTACAGAGTTATATACTGTACATAATTGCTGCTTGTATCTGTTTAAGCTCTGGTTACTTTAGGAAGCTTATATTTGCAAATAATAATGCACATATAATAATGAAAGAATTGTTCACATTTTTAGCAGAACTGGAGGGGGGGAATTGCTTCTTGTCAAGATTAAGGAGTGAGATAGGAATTAGGGGGGGGACAACTGTGTGTGTGAATAAGCTTGACATCAAGAAAATTCCATCCCTATTTGTCACAGCCCTGGTTTATATTACGAAGGGCAAACTGGCAGCCCAAAGACCAGATCCAGGGCCCGAGGCAACTTTAGCTGGCAGCCTGCCGGATTTTAAATCAAGGTGTGGTAAAATGTTTCCTCACAGGGTCATTTGTAAGGGAAAGTAACAGGAAACCTCTGTATGTATTTCATATAAATGTCATTGTCTACTTCTACATACTTTGAAAAGCAGTTCATCCATTTGCCCATGAGCTGTCTCTGAAGACAGATGGATGCCAACAATAACAATGCCTATGTGTTCTCTATAGGTTCAACCACCTCTCGAGATATATCCTCCAAATTTGGCACAAGGGCTCCCAAAGTGGGAGTGAAAGTCTTCATTGGTGTTTGGATACCCAGCAGCCATTCTGAATCAAGATGGTGGAGCGAAAAGTGATTCTGACTTAACTTTATCCAATTTGGGGCAGGATGGACGCCTCTGAAAATATCACCACCTCACCTGGCAGGATTTTATCAAATGTGGTGGGATGGTGCCAACCTAAGTCAATCTGGACAGCTCCGAATGTTCAGGGCAGGGCAGAGGCGGAATGGGATGTTTACAGGCTTTTTCGATGGTGTCTCAAATATACGCGATTTCACTTACCGTATTTTTCCATGTACAGTGGTACCTCGACTTACAAACGACTCGACAACCGAATTTTTCGACTTACTAATGGGGCAAACGCTTACGAATTTCTCGACATCCGAACAGAAACCGTGGCGGTTTTAGATAGGGTTTTTTTGACTTACGAATTTCTAGATGGGGTTGCTTCGACTTACGAATTTTTCCATTTCCAATGCATTCCTATGGGAAATCGCGTTTCCAATGGCGCTTTTCGACTTACGAATTTTTCAACCTACGAAGGTGCCTTCGGAACGGATTAAATTCATAAGTCGAGGCACCACTGTATAAGACTAGGTTCCCACCCCAAAAAAGTAATGTCAAAAATTAGGGGGTGTCTTATGCACGGATACATCTCCCCCATTTTCTTAAATCTGAGTCCCCCAAAATAGGGGGTGTCTTATATAGGGGGGTTGTCTTATAGATGGAAAAATATGGTAAATACACATTGCCTTGGAACGTAACCCCTGCGTAAATTGAGGGTGGGTGGGTTGCCTGTAGTTTATCAATCAATTCTTCTTCCAAGGGAAATATGGCAAATGTATCTCTTTGAGGGGAATAAGGGGCCTCCTAACAAACTACATTCCCCAGGATACTTTGGGGGAAGCTAAGACTGTTTAAAGTGGTATAATGCTGTTCTAAATACCTGGTGTGGCTGTGGCCTAAGTCAGACCATTACAGAATTGTCTATATCAGTGGTGGAGAAAGCTCACACTCTGGGACCAAATGCAGCCTTCCAAACCCTCAGAACTTTGCCTCAGAAATTGACTCCATTAATATTGTAAAAATAAACTTTTTGTGGGAATACAGTTCCTTATTCCACAATTCATAGGACAACTCTGTAGTTGGTCAGAATCCCAATGATGTAGATGGCATGTATAGCTCATTGCTAATGCAATGGGGCTTCCACTATTCCTCCCTTCTCTTGCATTCCCCTAATCTCCAGAGGTTTCAGCAATCCTCTGGAGCATATTTTTCAGGAGCATAGAGGGCTGAAGGGGAAAATCAGACTCTGTTAGATTTCACCCAGTCTGAGCAGGGGTTACCAAATTATGTCTAGCTCTGGATCTCTCACTGATAAATATTGTGTGCTAGATCCAGACATAGTCATACTTCATATATAGATCCATTGAAATCAATGGAATGTAAATGAATCACAACTAACTTAAGCCCCATTAAATGTCAGTGGGTCTGTTCTAACACAATGTATAAATCCTCAATTTTTAAATTCATACTATAGTACTGTAACACTTATGCCAGTAAGCTTTATTTATTATCTTCACTAAATATCTGAGCTCAGGAGAGCACAAACCATACCTACATACATGGGTGTACCCAGCGAGGGGCAGGGGGGGCAGCTGCCCCCTAGACGCAAAAACTTTTAAACCGTATTTTACGGACCATAACCCGCACTTTTTCCCTCTGAAAACTGAAGGGGGAAAGTCGCTGCAGGTTATGGAAATCGGGCTGTTTCCGCCCCCTCCGCGGCTGCAGCCAGTGACAAGAACGTGGGGAGGGTGAGAAGCAGCCTGAAATCGGGCTGTTTTCGCCCCCTCCACGGCTGCATCCAGGGACAGGAACGTGGGAGGGGGGAGGAGCAGCCTGAGCTGGGGGGCGGGAGCGGATGGGAGCTCCTTCCATCCTTCCTTCCCCCCTCTTTCTTTCTTTCTTTCTTATTTTCTCTCTCCCTCTCCCTTCTCTCTCTCTCTCTCTCACCCCTTCCTTCCTTCCTTCCTTCCTTCTCTCTCTCTCTCTCTCTCTCTCCCACACACCCACACACCCTTTCCTTCCTTCCTTCCTTCCTTCCTTCCTTCCTTCCTTCCTTCCTTCCTTCCTTCCTTCTCTCTTCCCTCCCTCCTTTCTTCCCTCTCTCTTCCCCTCTCTTGCCCCCCCCCCCCAGTTTTGATCCTGGGTATGCCCCTGTCTACATATGTTAAGACAGAGTCAATAATTTTTCAGCTTCTCTTAAAAATGCTTAATATGAAGTATCCACCTCCCAATCTGCAATTATCAATAGGTATATCAGAGCATTCTGTTATTAGCTAACACACACTATTGCAGCATAAACGTTTCAAAAGTAATTACTACTTCACTCTGATTGCCTCCTGTAGGAAAAAAGACAAGGAAGACACAGGGCTTTTTTTTACCTTTTTCTACAAAAAGTACTATAGTTGATAAAAAGAGAATGCAACTGATTCATTACATCAGTTAACATTTGATTCCCTTTTTTGTTCTCATTCAAAAAAAGCACTGTTCAAATTGCCCTAATTTGAAAACAGTAACAGTAAGAGTAGGAAATACTTGACAATGAAGATGTGAAACCTCTAAAAACCAGTTACCTTAGTAACCATTAGAATGTAGAAGAATAAGAATACACCAACAGTCAGGACTTCATTTCAGATTCTATGGGGGTTTAGGCTAGAATACAGTCAGCTTTCATTAGCTTTTTGTTTTTCTCAGCAGGTCCTTGGACTTTGAAAGGAAACCTGAATGACAGCTAAGAGCAATTCCAGCCTTACTCTTGATTACCCATGCCAAATAGGACTGCTTTCTCCAGTGTAAACTTCCCAAGCAAACCACAGTGAGCTAGCCCTGAATGGTATTGTGAGTTATAGTCCTGAACCCCAAATCATAATCCATGTAGTTTAGTGCTCTCTCACATGTGGAATAAAATGGCATACTTTTGTAGATATACCAAGTTAACCTTTAACGAACAAAGGGTAAAAAAACTATTTAAAAAACCAAAAACTCTTTCTCACTCTCCACCCTTATAAATGGTGGAGGGGAACATGAAGCTTCACAACTATAAGCAACTACCGTATGTTTATTACCATTTTAGAGACCGGGAAGTAGAGACTAGTAGTAGAGGCTCAGAAAGCTTAAAGAAACCTGCCAATGTCACTCATGATCTGTGTCAGAAGCAGAAACAAAGTATGTTATAGAATAGATCGTGGTACTGTAATGTGGGAAAGTAGTGGCCAATTTTATTCTGTTTTGGGTATACTACTATTTATGGTAGAACGTTCTTTTTAAAAAAACAGAAACAAAACCTTATCTATGAGTTTCCACTTGATCCTAAGTATTTCTTCTTAGTCTTTTAAACTGAGCAGTAGGGAAAGTAAACTTTGGAAAGTTTAGAAATCTAGTACTTCCTTCTTCTTGATGAAGAACATAGTAACACAAACTATCTGGTTAGGATACAAGTAGGATAGCAAATGAAATATTTTTGTCAATTCTCCCAAATAAATACAAAACATCTGGGGGGCCGCAGTTTGGGGATGCCTGCTCAAGAGCATAACTTATTTGTTCTGCTTACATGAAGCAGAATAACTTGTCAACTAAAGCAGAGGGTTGGACTGGATGGCCCTTGTGGTCTCTTCCAATTCTATGATTCTATAAGGAAAGAAAACACCTTGAATATGCTGCTATCTACCATTAGAAAATAATAAAAAGAAAATTATGCTTATGAACAGCTCTCCTTGTTTAATGCTTAAAAATGTGCTCCTTCAAATAAGTATTGTATTTAACAGGGATCTCTCAGTTTCTTTTCTTAGCAGAAATGAGGTGGTTCAGTCTCTGAAGCTAATGAGATTTGGCCCTAGTCCAGGCATCCCCAAACTGCGGCCCTCCAGATGTTTTTGGCCTACAACTCCCATGATCCCTAGCTAACAGGGCCAGTGGTCAGGGATGATGGGAATTGTAGTCCAAAACATCTGGAGGGCCGAAGTTTGGGGGTGCCTGCCCTAGTCAGTACTGGGATATCTTATGAACATTGTTCAAGATTGTCCTGAACCATGCCATCTATGACTGTGGTGGACAACTGAATTTATTGAAGAGTTGAAAAATATAATGACAATCACTTAAATATTGGTGACTAGGCCATGCATACAGTAGTACACTCAACATGCCTCGACGCCATAGCTGCCAAGTTATCCCTTTTTTAAAAATATCCCTTATTTTCCCTTATGCTGAATAGGCTTCCTCGCGAGAAATGGGAAAACTTGGCAGCTATGCTCGACGCTGAAATAGAATGTAGATGCCATTTTGCTCATTTGGAGTGCTTGTACCTACAGACAAACTTGAATTAAGGCCAGAGCACAGATAAATTCAGGAGCATTTTCAATCTCCAGCTGTCACTTTTAAAGAAGTATAAAACAGCTAGCCTTATATAAATTATTTAAATACACTTCTAAAACCAAGATGTTGGAAATGCCAATGCATTCCACTTGTATTGTTTTGCAAATACTGTATACAAACTAAAACGATAATAAGTTGTAAAAGAAGAAGAAGAAAAGAACACCAATTGGCTCCCCTGCTTTTTTTTTTTTACACAAAGGCATCAGCGCTTACAGCTTCAGCACAATTATTCAATCAGTGATATTACCTCCTGTAACTCCAGAGTGTCTGTTATTACTATTAGTTAAACTACAGCTATCCAGTGTTAAAATACAGCTATCCAGTGTTTACAAATGATGGGATTCGGGAGGGAAGAGATGCCACCAGTGGTATTTGAGATTGTATATGGGCCCTAAAGAGAACCAATTGTTTGAGAGAGACAAAAGCCAATTCAATAGGAAGCCAACCATCTCAGGACAGATGGTCACTGATTCAGGTTTCATCCCTCCCCACAACAAAAATAAGCTTAGGAGGTATTTTCTGTTACTAAGCAACAAGCTGAAGAAGGCATAAGTCCTTTACTACATGTTATTTCCCCTGCTTCTTTCTGATTTAATGTAAGAAAACAATGTCATTCTCCAAAATGGCGAGTTTTAAAGAGGGGCTGAAATCAGCTCAGCTGTGAATGTTTCCACTAAAGCTGGTGTTTTAAATCTTGAAAGCACATGATTAAAGCGGTTAAAGTTACTAGCTTTAAAAAATCATGCTTTCCAAGCTTTGATCACTTAGCTCTTTAAAAATTATCTAGATCTCTCAGAGAGAGATCCTAACTCCCCCATTTCTTTTTTAAAAAGAAAGCAAAAGCAGCAATGCAATTCTCCTTTGCCACATAAGGAAATGATTAGATTCACATGTGCCTGGAACCTGCCAGAGTTCAAGGCTTTCTGCCTTATTTTTCCTAAGTGCTTCAGCCCCAGCCCACAACCTGACGTGCATTGCCTTTAAAAAAAACAAACACCCAGCAACATAAAACCATGACAATGTAAAGCTGCAACCATAAGGCCTGTTTTTGTCTGTGTGGTATCTATGCACATAAGTAGAACTACGGTACTGTATACCGGTATGCATGTCGAGAGACCTTGGGGAGAGGGGAGGGGAAAATACAGACTTTGACATAGGGAATTAACATAGACATCTCCCTCCAACAGTAATAAACGTCACAAAAAAGCTTGCAACCTCGCCTAGCAAGTTTACTTTTTTGCAAGGATTGCAAAGATTACAACATAGCCATCTCAACCAGCCTTCAAAACACTAGAAGATACTGCTAGATTATAAAGGCAACTCAGTTAATGAAAGTATCTTGATTAAAGAGGGGTGTAGTGGTGTGTGTGTGTGAGAGAGAGAGAGATTCTCCCACACCCTTTACCAGTATAATTGTATTATATTTGTGTTTAAGCTCCAGAACAAACAAACAAAAAACAAAAAGATTAGTATTCCTTTGCATCTTTCACATTTCTAATTTATTTAAGTAAAGCCAAAATGTCTCCAAAATGTCTGCAAGTTCCACCAATCAAGAATAAACAATGAAAAACCGGGGGGGGGGGAATGCAAGGAGGAGAGAGAGAGAAGATCTAACAGGGATTCGAAAATGCTATCAACATTTGTATCCCAGAGGGAAATCTGGTGAAGGACTGTCTTGGCTGTGGAGAAGGGGAAGAAAGAATGAAGGATGAGACAAGTTACAGGGAGGAGAGGGAAGGAGCCCTTTGGCTCAATTCAGATTAGGATCAAGAAAGAACAAACAGGTTTGTTTGACCCCCATTTCATGCAAGTGGGTTACCAGAGGCCTAGCTACAAAGAGACAGAGTTAAAATTATCCACACGAGTGACCTGCAATAAAACAAGATTTACAGTTATGATCTTCTTTACCCCAAAAAATGTGATGGAAAGATACTAACTTCCCAAGACAGTAGCTGATCATCTGTTTAAAGTAGGGGGCCCCTTGATCTGTTACGAACACATTCTTAAGCTGTTTTCACAAGGGATGCCAAATAGGTTTTGCACGTCCTGTTTCACCAACTCAATGCAGTACCTACAGTGTGCGCTTGAATTCAGTCCCCACAGTGTACATACACTTAAAAACAAAACAAAAAAGTAAAGAAGAAGAGGCCACCTTCTAACTCACATTAACAACATTTACACATTCCAGACGAAAAGGCGTCAGCAGCACTAGGTGGGAAAAAAGCCCTGTAGACTACAAAACATATGGTCAAATAAAAAAAGGAAGAGGGGGAAAGCTGTCCACAGCATGTGGTCTGCAAATGCTTTTGCTTGTGTGTCCATCACTGACTGTGCTGTGCCTTTCCCAAGAAGAACTCATCTGTTTGACTCCTAAGCTTTGGGACACACAGCCCCCATAGACTCCCTGATATGCCAAACTGAGCTAACAACCTTGACTAAAGAGTCCATTTCCACCAATCCTCACCCCCAAAGAAAACCAATACCAACTGGGAAAGAAGCCAGGTCCTGGTCTTCTTATTCTGCAATGATGTTGTCACTTAAAGCATTGCTACATTTGTCTCCTACGCCTACAATCAAATAGGCATGATGCAAGAAGAAAATTGGATGGGGAAAACAAAAACAGGCGCTACTATAGGCGATAACTTAGGAACAGGAGGAGCAAAATGGCAACAGGCAGTGCTTTTTCTGAGGGGATGCAGGGGTACACATACCCCTAAACATTTTGTGAATCTAAGTTTGGCCTCATTGAGGGGCAGTATTTCAATATGAGTAGGATAATGAGAATACCCCTAAATATGTTTTGGGGGGGGGAGCACTGGCAGCGGGCACCAGTAGAACCAATTGTGCGTAGACCATGCGTGTCTCATTTCTCCCTGTGATGCTAACCAAAATATAAAGCCGTATCAGAGGCCAGTATGGGTGCAGTCAGACATCAAGGTTTAGTCTCACTTTATTCTTCACTAGCCAGTACAGTACTGAAAATCATAGAACTGTAGATTTGGAGGGGACCCTGAGGATCATCTAGTTCAACTCCCTGCAATGCAGGAATATGCAGCTGTCCCATATGGGGATTGAACCTATGACCTTCCCCATTGCCAGCACCACACACTAACCAACTGAGCTATCCACTATTCTTCCAGAAAAAAATGGATGAAAACACCTCTGCCGAACAATTTTGCATTGCTTTAAATATATATTTTATCTATTTTTATGGTATGTCTGTAAATTGCCTTAAGACCTGGGTCACAACCACATCATACATTTAAAGCACATGGCTTCCCAAGAAGAATGCAGGGAACTGTAGTTTACCCCTCACAGAGCTACAAACAACAAACAAAAGTTCCCAGGCTTCTTTGAGGGTAGCCATGCACTTAAAATGTTTTAAAATGTATGGTGTTGATGTCACACACACACAAAGAGAGAGAGAGAGAGAGAGAGAGATTCAGAGCAACAATAGTCAGAACTCATCTGGACTACACACAGTACTGGGCACTGTGCTTTGAGGAGAAAGTATATTTGGGGGGGGGGAGAGAACCTCAGGCCCAGGAGCGAAATGAAGCCTCCTCATGACTATCTCTATAGCCCTCAGGACTGTCTCTAGGCCAAGCCCCCCCTTCCTCAGCCCCCCCTTCACTGCGCCTGATCTGTTCCCACCTTGAGTGCTTTTTCCTAGGTGGAATGTGTTCTTGAACTGTGATTATGCCCCTTGCTTGCCTGGGTGGATGATATATAGGGTGTGGGGGTGTATAAACCTCAGAGTTTCACATGCCTGGAATGTAGTCTTGCAAAGGTAAGAGTTGCATCCTTTGCTCTGTCCGCCTTTTGCCTCCGGCTGCCACTCTCCATTGGAATCCAACCACAAGGGATTGCAGCCCTCTGGCTCAAAAGGGCTCTCTACCCCAGAGGATGACAAATTGGAAAGGGTTCTGGGAAGGGCAATGAAGATGGTCAAAGGTATGGCAAACAAGGAAAGGTTGAAGTATATACTGTATTGAGTATGTTTCAGCTAGAAAACAGAATTTGTGAGGGGAGGTCTTTAGAGCACTCTACCTCAAAACATTTGACAGGCCGTGTATTCTCTGCTGCCCCAAAGGGAAGGACTACAACTAGGAAGAAAGTTACAGGAATGAAGATGCTGACTGACTGACTGGTAGGAGAAATGCCTTGATGCTAGGGCAGTTCAATAATGGAACTATTTACCTAGAGGCCAACCCTCACTAGTGGTATTTAAGCAGATGTTGAATACCCATCTTTTAGGGACTGGGACTCCCTAGCACTAGATTTCGGTCATCAACCATAGGGCTAGGCTACAAAGGCTGCCCCCGACTCTAGGATTCTATAATCAGTCTCATTTTAGCCCAGGAATTTATTTTTTATATTTATATCCTGCCTTTCAATGTCAAAGATATCTAGGATAAAATGCAACAAAACAAGCTAAAATGCAATTCTAAAAAATGATGGAAGAAATCCACAGCTTGACCACCAATCCCTTCTGTGCCTTTACTAATTGAAGTTTGTATAGTTCCAAGCAGACAGAAAGGGCAGGACAAGTCATGCACAGGTGGTAATGGTACTTTTGATGTACTGGGTGTGGCAACAAGTCGCTCTTTCTGGTGCATATATTCTAGGGTTCCAGAAATGGGACAAGCCCTCCGTCTCTCATGTGTGTGTGTGTGTGCGCACGCATGCACACATACATGTAGACTCACAGAGCTGAAGTGGCAAATAATACATGTACACATTGTTCACTATTGTACTCTACCCAAGGTTCACCCCCCACCATGAAAGCTAAATGAAACCTCCAGGTATAGAGTAGCATAACTCTGCATGCCAGCTCCTGGGGAGAAACAACAGAGCATAGCTGTCCTGGCTGTGAGTTTCCTGCAGGTCCAAGTGGCCCCTGGTAGAAATACACAATGCTGAACTAGATGGACCTTGGTCTGATCAAACAATAAAGTTCTCACTGAGGGTATTAGATGACTATTAAGAGAGACCACTCTTCTCATCAGTTGTCTGCAGTCAATGTGCACTGCTTTGGAATCTGATTTTTCCACATCGTTACACACCCACTTTTGCACACAGCAGCTGCAGCCTGCAGCAATGTACTTTGGCAAGTGCCAGTGAAATGAAGACGCTAAGCAAGCAACTCCTAACAGTTTATTGTCAAATAACAAAGCATTTAATGCAAAGTAAACCACTTTACTTCTTAAATAAACTATCTAAATAAACCCATGGTTATTTCAAAACAGCCAAATCCCAAAGAAGAACATCATGCAGAATAAACCTCAAATATGACAACATAGCCAAAGTAACAATGTGTTCAAATACTATGACTGGGTTCCTATACAGTACAGTACATTCCATAAAAGGTAAAGGGACCCCTGACCATTAGGTCCAGTCGTGACCGACTCTGGGGTTGCGCGCTCATCTCGCATTATTGGCCGAGGGAGCCGGTGTATAGCTTCCAGGTCATGTGGCCAGCATGACAAAGCTGCTTCTGGTGAACCAGAGCAGCACATGGAAACGCCGTTTACCTTCCTGCTGTAGCGGTTCCTATTTATCATGGAAACGCCATTTACCTTCCTGCTGTAGCGGTTCCTATTTATCTACTTGCATTTTGACGTGCTTTCGAACTGCTAGGTTGGCAGGAGCTGGGACCAAGCAACGGGAGCTCACCCTGTCACAGGGATTCGAACCACCGACCTTCTGATCAGCAAGCCCTAGGCTCAGTGGTTTAACCACAGCGCCACCTGGGTCTAAATTCCTCCAAGCACAGTGAGGCTTGCTCCTGAGTACACATGACCAAAGGCATAGCTTGGGGAGGAGAATGGGTGCCACATCGCAGGGAGCAGCACTTACCACAGGGCCTGCACCTTGCCTGAGCCACACATCTCTCCTGGGAGTGACACAGTGGCTCGGGCGCCTGCATGCTCTGCGCTGCCCAAAACGACAGCGTGGGGCTTGCATCTGCCCATTGCCTCCCCTCAGCCGCCCTACAGCTGAGGGGGAGTCTCTGCATTGTGCCCTGCCCGGGTCACCCTGCCCCATGGGCAGCTTGCTCTGCCCCCGGGCACAGTGCGCATGCATTGCCCCAGGCACCCAGGCAGCTAGCTATGCCGCTGCACATGCCTAGGTTCAGGCTGCATAAAAGTAATAAGTGAACTTTGCTTCACAAGCATTGACTGTCTTATGCAGTTGGTAAGGTAACCTGCAGATCAGTCTCCCCAATCTGGTGCCGTCTGGTGTTTTGGAGTACAACTCCCATCAGTCACAGCTGTTGTCCAAAACATCAGGAGGGCACCAGGTTGGGGGAGGCTGCTGTATCCACAGAGTATCCACCTGTTTCTTTGTGATCTGTAAGAGGCATTAGCACAGCACCCCACTAAGGATGGGCTAGCCACAGTGCACTTGTGGATTCCCGTATTCACATTTTATCGATTTTGATCTCAACTGTTGTTCATTTGGGAGGGGTTGGTCCCCTTCCTTAGTTAACCATCTACAACTATGTCTGAGAGTGGGAGGTAATTCTGCACTAAAAGAGAATACTCAGGTTGCTTCATTCTGCATTCTGAGTAGTACAATGGTACCCTGGTTTACGAACTTAATCCGTTCCGGAAGTCCGTTCTTAAACCAAAGCGTTCTTAAACCAAGGCATGCTTTCCCATAGCAGCAGGGGACTCAATTTACAAATGGAACATACTCAAAAGAAAGCGGAACATGTTCTGCTTCCAAGGCAAAGTTCACAAACCGAAACACCTACTTCTGAGTTTGCAGCATTCTTAATCCAAGTTGTTCATAAACTAAGCTGTTCTTAAACCAAGGTACCACTGTAGTAGAAACAGACCCTTTCCTGCTGGCTCTCCCAGTAACTGCACAGAAGGGAACTTTCACAATAAGACTATTTTCCTTCTCTTTCTATATGTTACTCCAGCCCACTTCCTGACTTCCTGTGTTTGATGATGCTGCGAGCAGCATAAAATGTCTTCTCACCACATCTGAATAGTTTCCAAGCCTCATGTCAACTTAAACGGGTGATTTCCCAAAACAACTCCAAGCACATACTCCTCCGCCAACTTTGATCTGCAGCAGCTGTGCAAATTGCAATTCAGCAAGTAGCATAGTAAATTTCAGTGAAGAATTACATTTAAAATGAGCTATAATCCTGACTCCACAGAAATATTATAGGGAATATGTAATCTAACCACTGGTTCACATTGCCTCCCACACATTGCAGCAGCACCAGATACAGCTGGAGGGGGGCAGGGGGCAGGGAGAAGCTGTCACACGTTTAAAACCACTATAAAAGAAAGTCATAATGAAAAAAATCAGTTTGGCAATGCTTTTATATCATCATATAATACAACTTCTTTCACATCCCCAAAATGGGACCTTCAAAGCAGCTGGCAATCATAAAAGACAGCAAACAAAGAAATATAAATAAATAAATAAAGCACAGCTAAAAACAAACCAGGAGCAATTATCACTCCAATCAACAAAGAGAGCATAGAAGTCATTAAATTTAAACTAATTCCTAAGAAGGCTCTACATTTAGAAACAAACAATGAACCAATACCCACATGGAAAGAAGCATCTTCACTTCTCATTGAAAGGCAAAAAGGAGATTAGTTGCCTCTCCAGGGATTCCCAAAGCCATGGTATCAGCACTGAAAAGGCCCTCTTGCATGCCCACTCACTGTGCCCCAGCTGGGGATGGGAGGGTCTTTGCTGCCAATTGAAGCATTTGGGCAAGTTCATATGACAAGAGACAGGGTTTTAAACAGCCTGGTCCCAACTCATTTAGGTCTTCTTAAAGGCCCCCATTTTTTAAGGTGAGAAACAGAACCAAAAGGCAAAGCAAAAAAACCTACAAACAGTAAATATGCTATCATGTCAACCAATTTATAGACTAAACCTAATGGCTATAATGCCTACGAGTGTTTATGGAAAAAAAAAATTCAAAAAAAGTTGAACCATATGATGAAAAATATATAAAAAAAGGATACAATTAAAAACAACAACTAAGGTTGTGCAACTTTTAAACAAAATCTATAGGAAACAGAAATTTCAGATTGCTAAAAAGATGAACTGTAAAATATAATAATAATGTAATCACAGCATGTGCAAAAAACATATACAGTGGAACCTCGGTTTATGAACACCTCGGTTTATGAATTTTCGGTTTATGAACGCCGCGGACCTATCTGGAACGGATTAATTCACTTTCCATTACTTTTAATGGGAAAGTTCGCTTCAGTTTATGAACGCTTCAGTTTATGAACAGACTTCCGGAACCAATTACACCCATGTTTCAGTTTATGAACGCTTCAGTTTAAGTACTCCGCGGACCCGTCTGGAACGGATTAATCCACTTTCCATTACTTTCAATGGGAAAGTTTGCTTCAGTTTATGAACGGTTACTCCGCGGACTGTCTGGAACGGATTAATCCACTTTCCATTACTTTCAATGGGAAAGTTCGCTTCAGTTTATGAACGCTTCAGTTTATGAACAGACTTTCGGAACCAATTGTGTTCATAAACCGAGGTACCACTGTAATGACATGAATAAGAAGGAAAAACTCAGCATAGCTCGTTAATTTTCTCAATATTTGTTGAATACCTGGAATCCCAGATGTGTTTCAGCTTGGTCTGCTTCTCTCAGTGGCATGTATTCCTGTACAGCAGTTCCTTATGCATAAGTTCTACATACAAAAATAAATAAATTGTTTTATTAAAAAATATAATGAACAAATTGACCATTTATCTTCACAATACTTAAAATAATAATGTGCTCATCATTTATCTTAAGATAGCTTGCAATGATTTGCAGAATCACTGGTTAAGAAAAGTATATTACAATCATATTAAAAAGAATCATTTTTTGTATACACACATATATAAACACACATTCACAACACACTCAGCAATATACAAACATGGAATTTGATAGGTCCTGTAAGATCATGCAAAGGTTCTGCTGAGGTTATTATACCTAACACAACATGCATACCTGATTTCACAATTGTAATCAGGTGTACAACTGCATTGCTTAGCCATTCCATGGCTTCTGAAAAAACTTACATTCACCTGTATTCTGTGAACATATATATTAATACAGCATAAAATCAACAATGGCAAGACATTTACTAACATTATTTTCAATAAGCATACATCTTCAGTTTCCTACATAACAAACATCCATTCTAATTTTTTTATTAAATCCATTTAGAACTATAGCATTTAATTCATAGACCCACCTGATTTACTTACTTTTTAATTGTGTAATGGTTTCCTTGAACCCCATGCTTTCTCAACACAGGTTCTCCAGCACTTTGAATTGATCCCAAATAAGAGTTAAAACCATAAGCACAAACCACAATTATAAATGTGTATTGTAATTGTGATATGGCCCTCACTCTCTGGATCATCCCCTTGTCGCGGTGAGTGGGTTTGCATGTTCCTATGACCCCTGTGAGCGAAGCCATCGGGAATCTCATACTCCCAGCAGGGTCACCCAAGGTGGTAAGGTCAAAGGGAAGGAGCTAGACAAAGAATGATCCAAGAAGTCCTCAACGGCAGAACAGGCGGGTGATAACAAGCGGTATGTTACAACGGCTGTGAAGGCAGATGAAGGCTGCAGCAGATAGGAATCTACTGGTTTGTCATGACTACTTCATGCCATCAGAACAGAGCCCAACTGCGAAGACTGTGCATTGGTCTGCGTGCACTGATCTACACACATAAAACAAATTCACACACAGGTGTCTTCCAAAAACCCAACCCAAACCCCCAAAGTCCCATGGCGATCGGCAAATGGTAACGGGGACAGGATCGTGAAATCTGGAAGCCCCTAGTCATGAACCGGCACATGGGCGGTGGATATAGATCCAGTCGTTCTGACTCAAGGAACGAGGCAGTTGAGCAGCTCGGCAGCTGTATCCATGACTGAGCAGCGCTTTTTAGGATCCACTCTGCTCACCCCAAAAAGGGGGAGGGGCTAGAAAAGGTGCCCTAAACATAGTCTGCCTCCCTTTTCCCCTGACTGGATTACCGCGCCCAGTGGGGTCACCACCTAGCAGTCGTAAAAGACAATTGAACTTTGGAACATGGAATATCCGGACTTTGTCAGATAACACAGACAGCAAGCGTCCTGAACGCAGAACTGCCATCATTGCAAGAGAGCGGCGACGTTTTAACATCAATATCGCAGGGCTTCAAGAGACTCGAAGAGCAGGTGAGGGACAACTGAAGGAAGAAAAAGGAGGCTACACATTCTTCTGGAAAGGTCTATCTGAACAAGAACATTGAATACATGGGGTAGGCTTCACTATCAAAAACGACCTTGTGAAGCTCCTGTCAGAAGTCCCTACCAGCATTAATGAGCAACTCTCAACCCTTTGAATAAAGCTCTCCAAAAACCAACAGGCTACTATTATAAGCGCTTATGCACCAACACTGGATGCCGATGAATACATTAAAGAAAAATTTTACTCTCATCTGGATACCGTCCTATCAGAGATGCCTATGGAAGATAAGATTATCCTCCTGGGTGATTTTAATGCAAGAGTGGGTGATTTTAAGGCAAGATTTCGATTTGTGGCCTGGGACTATTGGGAAAGAAGGAGTTGGCAACAGCAACCAGAACAGAATCTTACTTTTGACAATATGTGCAGCGCACAACCTTGTTATCACCAACACACTCTTTCGACAGAAAAATAAATTTAAAACTTCATGGAGGCATCCTCGATCAAACCACTGGCATCTCTTAGACTATGTTATTGTCTGTGCTAAAGATCGCCATGATGTGCTCCTTACCAGAGCTATGACAAGCGCCGATAACTGCTGGACAGATCACTAATACGCTCCACGATGGCTATCAAGATTATACCTCAACGCAGACTTCAAGGAAGGAAACCAAGGCGTAAAATGAACACTCAAGCCCTTCAAGATCCCATTAAGTGGGATTGCTTCCAAATGACTCTTAAGGACCATCTGCCTTCAGAATTCCCTAATAACATTGAGGAACACTGGACCAAGCTAAAAACATCCATTATTGCAGCCTATGAACAAACTATTGGATACCAAACCAAGAAACACCAGGACTGGTTTGATGAGAATGACAGTGAGATTGAACACATGATTGACAAGAAAAGGAAGGCCTTTCAAATCTGGCAAAGAGATAGAAACTGTGCCACTAAGAAAAAAACCTATGCCAATGCTAAGGCTGAGGTCCAAAGAAGAACCAGAGAACTAAAAAACACCTGGTGGATAAAAAAAAGCTGGTGGTCAACAAAAGAGGTTTAAAGACTGTCTCAAGGCAAATCTTTAAAAATGTAGTATAAACACCGACAACTGGGAAACACTGGCCCGCGAGCGCTCCAGTTGGAGAACGGCCTTTACCAAAGGTGTCATGGGCTTTGAAGAAAATTGATCTCAGGACGCAAGGGAGAAATGTGCTAAGAGGAAGGCACGCTTGGCAAATCCACACCATGATCAACTCCCGCCCGGAAACCAATGTCCCCACTGTGGAATGACGTGCAGATCCAGAATTGGCCTCCACAGTCACTTACGGACTCATTGTTAAAACCGTGTTTATGGAAGACAATCTTACTCGGCTACAAGTGATCACCAAAGAAGAAGAAGAAGAAGATGGCCCTGATTGCATACATATTAAGGAAAGAAACTGCACTCAAACTGATATAGACATCTGAACCTAAGAAATACTATTTTCTAAAAACACTCACTCACTCACAAGGAATATTTTTTGCTACAACTCTCTTCCTCCTTTCTTGTTCCTAAAAGGCGCAACAAGCTCATTATTCAAGCTTGTCAAACCCACGTTCTGGCCTATGAGGCAGGGAACTGTCTATTTATTTATTTATTTATTTATTCATTCATTCATTAATTTAAAATATTTGCATACTGCTTTTAATTAAAAATATATAAACAGTTTGCAACCACCATACACATATACAATAGAAAGCATGTAAAATTTAAAATTGGAGATCAGCTAGGCATTACAGTAATTCCTTAACTGAGTGCAGAAGCTAGGTGGCATACAAATGTTTTCTGCAGACATTTAAAGGCCAGAACAGAAAGTGACTGCTGAATCTCTGCTGGCACAGCATTCTCCAGGACCAGGCCGAGGACATTAAAGGCTTGGTTTCCTGCTGCTGTCAGATGAGCCTCGCCAACTCAAGGTTTCCTATGCACCATGTAGCAAGTCTTTAGGAAATCCAAAATATGGCATCCTACATGGATTTCCAAGTTAATGACCCAAATCACCAGTGTATCTTCTTATTTCATTTGGAAAAGAGCTGGTGCGTGACAGCTTCGTGATGCAAAACTTGCTCTATTCTATACGTTTCTTCTACTCTGCTCCTAAACCACAGAAAGAAAATGTTCTGCTGTTCTCATTAAATATATCCTTACTTATTCTTTTTTGTCTCTGTATCTTGAGAAGTCAGGCCACCTCCAATTTCTTTCACCAAGTTACTTGTTTTCCTGTTAAATGGGTTCCCTCAACAAAAAAAGGGTTGAAAACCACTGATTTCAACAACGGAAAGTAACCTGTTGAGACAGGTTTGTCTGCAGCGACCTGCCTGCTGCTGAAAACTATAAGCCTGGGTCAAGTTTGCCTCTCTCTTGCAGAAAATGATCAAGCAGACAGCACAAGTAATCCTCGTATTAGATAGATTTTCTAGAGTCAGTCCAGTCAGGGTTTAGAACTGAGATTAAGTGAGAGGCCACATTGTTTTGTCCCTATTCACAAACTGGGGTGCAGGGCCGCCTCTAGGGGTAGGCTGGATGGTGCGGGGCCGGCAGGGGGGCGCTGCGTGGCATGCTGCGCCCGCCCACCAGGGCGAGGGTGCCGGAGCGATCTCCGCACCACGGCGCCCGACATGCTTGAGATGGCCCTGATGGGGTGTGTGGGTGTGTAAGGGAGAGAGAGAAGAGACAGACAAAGACAGATACAGGGACAGAGAGAAAGAAACTGTTCACTCTTCTGGGCCTTTCAGCAGCTTTTGATGAACTGATCATCAAATTCTTCAGGAGTATATGGCACTGCCTGACAGTCCATCTGTTCCCAATTGCTGGACTGCTGCCAAAAGAGGGCTCTTTAGGATGGCAGCTCCACCCCACTAGTCTTTGTCCTGTGTGGCACAACAAGGGTTTGACTTAATCTCCTGAGCTTTTCAATATCAACACCTGCTCTTAAAAAACAATGTTTTTCAGTTTACTTGTGAAGTTTTATTGCTTGCTGGAAGTGGTTTCTTCCAATTATTGTTGTAACTTTTATATTTTGAGTAGCACTTGGATTTTCCTTTAAAAACTGCAGACAAATGGTACAGAAATGCTAAATAAACGAAATAAACATTCTTGCAGTTATAAAGACTCTTTGGATCCCATCCAATGCGTACTTAGATGTCGTCATTTAATTGCCACAGTAGTAATTCACTCACCATTACCATTTGTATTGTAACAGTTACAATTTTGATGGGGAATTAGAAGTCTTTTATATATATTTCCCCAAATCTCATCAACAAACTACACCAATTTTCCCTCCATATGCTCTTTTTTATGTCATTAATGGCTGGAGGCAACCTCCCACTCACCTATTTCAATGTCGCACATGTAATCCAGTTCTCCCGATAAGCAGCTGTTCTCTTTCCTGACATTATACAGAGTTACTCAGAACTCACAATTTGCACTCGGAAATGGTGAAGGTCAATCTCAGAACTAAGGATAGGGAACAAGACAGTCAGCTAAGGCTGCAGTCTTAAGGATGCTTACTTGGAGATAAGTGCCGCTAATATCAAAAGGGCTGGCCTCCACACAAGAACCTTCAGAATCAGCTTGTAAAACTGAACATATATTCATGTTTTGGATGCAGTTCACAGTAAGCAGATAAGAATTAACCATGCACAGAACCAAGAACCGTGGAAGGAGAGAGAATATGGAGCATCTGAAAACCCCTTCACTGCCATAGCAATTTGGCAACTATCCTGGTTTAAAGACAACTGCAGATCTGTGTGGAGACTGCGGTAAGCAGAACATGCCCCAACTATGCAGCCGACTCCTCCTTCTCAAGAAACATATGCAGATAATAAAAAGAGGCTTTGTTTCATTAATAAAAAAGAGGTCACTACTATTGTCAAACACTAGAATATTTTCAGTACTAGAGAATAGGGAATTCAGTATGAGAATAGGGAAAACATAAAATAGATGAGTGCTGATGAAACGTACATACTGTACTGCATTTTCCCCCTCCATTGCAACCCACCCCTGGAATTATCATCCAGGTCCTCTAGGTCAACTTCTCCCAATCTGGTGTCCTCACGTTATGGACTTCAACTCCCAGTTTTCCAAGTTGGCTGGAGCTGATGGGAGTACAAAACACATGAAGGACACCATGTTGAGGGATATGCATTTTTGTACTCTTTACTTGGCTGGAGAAGCGCATTGCAAAATTCAGAGAAGTGCAAATTTAGAAGGATGCCTGTGCTTCACACTGCATATTTGTTTCAGAAAGTGCAGATTAGGTAGGTTCACCTTTAAATGTGAATTGTATTTGATTCCCCCCCCCCAACCCTAGCTTCTGTTAAAGGAAGAGGCCCAGAAACAAAGTTGACAAACCCTAGATCTCTAGAATATACAGAACTTACAGTACTGCTGCACAAAATTTAGGGGTAGCCCAGTCAGAATAAATGCAGAATTCACAACAGGAAAACATCATCACTGGGACTAACCAAAGCATAACAAAGTAGCTTTCAAGTTTTTGTAACATTTTGGTCGGTCACAATATATTGCCGTATTGTGGGTACTTCTGTCACTTGATATGGTTATCTATGGGTTGTTGTTGTTGTTGTTTGCATGAATTAAGATGAGACTAGATATTCTTTTTCTTTAGCAAGCATAATACTGGTGGAAATAACAGAACTCACCTTATATAAGGCAGAGCTCAACCTGTCACTGAACACAGGTCCTAACATTGAGCTGTTGCAACAGCTATTACTTATTATGCACCCTGGAGTTGCTGCTTCTTCCCTGGTGGAGCCACTGTGATTTTAACACATGTGGAACAGGCAGATATTCAATAAGTGCAGATTTATCCACAAAAGTGAGTCAAACTTCTACTAGCTCCCTGCCAGCAGGTACCAACAGAAAAAGAAAGAAAGAAAGAAAGAAAGAAAGAAAGAAAGAAAGAAAGAAAGAGGAGTTTCATAGACCAAACTTACACAATAATAGTGTCACAAAACAGCTCCTAGGTCCACAGCATTAAAGCCACATTTGTTCCTCAATGCAAGGGGCTATTTATTAGTACCAAAAGATGTTTGGCGGGTGTGGCAAATATTGACTAATGATGTGCATGTATTCTGTTTAGTTTTAGGTCGTGAATTTTTGGGTTTAGTACATGTATGTATTCTCTGCCCTAGGACCATCAGGTGAAGGGCAGATGCTAATGCACATAAGAAGAGGAGGAGGAGGAGGAGGAGGAGGAGGAGGAGGAGGAGGAGGAGGAGGAGGAGGAGAAGAAGAAGAAGAAGAAGAAGAAGAAGAAGAAGAAGAAGAAGAAGAAGAAGAAGAAGAGGAAGAAGAAGAAGAGTTTGGATTTGATATTCCGCTTTATCACTACCCGAAGGAGTCTCAAAGTGCTAACAATCTCCTTTCCCGCCCTCACAACAAACACTCTGTGAGGCTGAGAGACTTCAAAGAAGTGTGACTAGCCCAAGGTCACCCAGCAGCTATATGTGGAGGAGCGGGGAATCAAACCCAGTTCACCAGATTACAACTCCATTGCTCCTAAGCACTACACCACACTAGCTCAATGTGAAATAAAAATTTCTGCTGCTATTTTTATCTACAATGCTGCTTTTAGATTGCATGGTTTTAAGTTTGCATTTTCTTTGATATAGATTGCATTTGTTATATGCTACTCCCTGAGCTATGGTTTTCCCAGTAGTGATGTAGGGAAGTGAGAGCTGGACCATAAAGAAGGCTGATCGCTGAAGAATTGATGCTTTTGAATTATGGTGCTGGAGGAGACTCTTGAGAGTCCCATAGACTGCAAGAAGATCAAACCTATCCATTCTTAAGGAAATCAGCCCTGAGTGCTCACTGGAAGGACAGATCCTGAAGCTGAGGCTCCAATACTTTGGCCACCTCATGAGAAGAGAAGACTCCCTGGAAAAGACCCTGATGTTGTGAAAGGTGGAGGGCACAAGGAGAAGGGGATGACAGAGGATGAGATGGTTGGACAGTCTTCTCGAAGCCACCAACATGAGTCTGACCAAGCTGCGGGAGACAGTAGAAGACAGGAGTGCCTGACGTGCTCTGGTCCATGGGGTCATGAAGAGTCGGACACGACTAAACGACTAAACAACAACAACTCCCTGAGAAGAAGACTGGGTAACAGGACCACTTCACATTTTTACACATGAATCAGGAGGACAGCTGCTTCTTACCAGCTTCTGATAAAGTGGAGCTGTGGGTGGGGATTTTCATCCCAACAGGAGTGTTCCAGACAGTAGTGTAGTGGCAAATGCAGAAGTTCAGGTCCCTTCATGACTGTCACAGCCATGGCACCTCGCAGTCACACCCATTCTAAGATTATACAATAATCTGATAATTATACAATAAGAATCAGGGGTGCATCACTGTGATCAATGTTGCATTTCAGCAATATCTACCGGTACTATTTTTCGTGCACATACAAGGGCAAATTCCTTGGAGTGCTCCAATAACATATTTCAGAGTGACTTAAGTTGTGTTTTCCATGAAGTACCATTGTAGGCTACATATCAGAACCCGCATGCAGACACATGCCTAGGATCCCTTGCACCCTTGGCAAGGAGCTGCATGGGCTCCTCCAAAGCTTGGAGAGACCATGGATCAGAAATTTCAAAAGTTTGTGCTATGGCAGCGTTTCTCAACCGCTGTTCCGTGGCACACTAGTGTGCCGCGAGACGCTGGCTGGTGTGCCGCGACGTGCGGCGACGAGAAGGGCGATTTGAATTGTCACGTGCCTGGCGGCCGCCAATAACCAACACTGACCCGCCAGAAAGCAATATTTGGCAAGTGTTTCTTACAGTCATAATTATAATATAGGGCGGCACAGAGTTAAATTTTTTAACTTTTTTAATGGTGGTGTGCCTCGTGATTTTTTTCACGGAACAAGTGTGCCGTGGCCCAAAAAAGGTTGAGAAACACTGTGCTATGGCACCTTTCCTCTGCAGCCATCGGGGTCACGTCTGCTCTGCTCCACCTCTCCTTCCCCTCCTCCTCCTCTTACATTGGTCCTTCTGCCCGGGTGAGTGGGCAGGCTCAAAGCAACTCTGAGCCAGAGTGATAAGATGAGATTTTTGCACACACACACGGGCCTGCACCCTTGGTGGGGGCCAACCTAACCAACCCCTAGGTACACTTCTGCCTTCATACTATTCTCTTGAAATTCAAGTGCCTTGTGTTTTCATTTTTCTTAAAATCTTTGGAGCATACTGTGGCTAAAAATCTCCCTTTTCATGCTGATTAACCAGCTCTAGAATGCTGGAGACAGGACCCTGCTACAGAAATAATAGCAGATCTTTGACCCCTCCAAACCCCAAACCACCAGAGGTACCAGAATCCCAGCAATGCATGACCTCCTCCTCAGTAACTCTTCCACATCCTCAAGGGTCTCCTTAACCCCCTGTGCAGATTGAGTGCCTATCCTTTTACATGAATGAAATATTTATTCCAAACTCAGAAATTTTCATTGTGTAGCCATCATCACCCTGAGGCAAGTTGTAAATAGCATTCGCTAGACATTCCAGGAGAACAGCTGGCTGCAAGTTGCTTTATCCTTTCACCCCTTACCTTTATTCCCAGAGTCAGGCTCCCTCCCCTTAACCCCATTTGGCATCAGTGGCAGTAGCAACACTACAGCTAGTTGCGAATCACACCGAGGTTATGAACACAGACTTAGCGGCTAGTGTGCAAGACAGTGTTTGTAAGGGAGACAGGAGCCATCTGTGAAGTTGGATCTCTTCAGGATGGGGTGAGGTGACAAATTAAATAAACAAGGAAACCTTTACAGGCAGGCTGTTTTTGTCTTCTAGCTTGCAAAAGTTCACCAGGAAGAAGAGTAAGAATTCATTAAGATCTGTATTAGAGGTGTTTTTTCCAGGTGATTCCACCTGCAGAAGGGAAGAGACCCTAGTGATAACCTTTATTTAAAATTTCTTAGATCCCAATTACTCTATGTAGATTATGTATTAAATGCCAAGGCATTGTACTAAATTTTAGCAAAGCCTGCCTTTTGTTGCTATGTTGCATAGATTAAACAGATTCCAGACTCAAAAGCAAAACAAAGCCCAAGCCCAAGCCAGATAATGCTATTTCAATCAGCTCTCCACAAGCACCACACACGGTTGTCCTTAACATTGGGGGTGGGGTGGGGGAATTGTTAAAGAGTCATGATCAATCACAGAGAACTTTCGGGTAGGGTGGGGAGGGGAAACCAAAACAAAATTCCTGAATTGCACTCAGAAACCAATGTTCTGGTTTTCAAAGAACTGGTAGAATGTGTTCCTGGTCACAAGCTGTGCCAAGTAGACAGACAGCTGGATTCTGTTCCAAGACACAAAACGTTCTATTCAAAGTGTATGCAGCTAGAATAACCAGCCATCAAAATGACTTTTGTAACAGCTTTCTCCACTATCAGACTCAGGTGGGGGGGGGAGTATTTCACAGCAGTGGACTGATCACTTAATGTGAAAGAATTTGGGGTGGTTTTTTTATTTAAAAAGATCAAATGGGTGTACAATGCATATCAAAGAAATGAAAGACTCGACAAATTATCAGCAGGTGAGTACACAGTTCGCTCCACAACTGGAATAGCATGCAATCTTGATGGCACTGAAGCAAGCCCATTCCCGAATTGGAAAGATGCCTTATGTAAGTGAGACCTGCAACAAAATGTTGCAATATCTACTTGCCCCCTTAGGGACCCAGGTGGCGCTGTGGTTAAACCACTGAGCCTAGGGCTTGCTGACCAGAAGGTCGGTGGTTCGAATCCCTGTGACGGGGTGAGCTCCCGTTGCTTGGTCCCAGCTCCTGCCAACCTAGCAGTTCGAAAGCACATCAAAATGCAAGTAGATAAATAGGAACCGCTACAGCGGGAAGGTAAACGGCGTTTCCATGTGCTGCTCTGGTTTGCCAGAAGTGGCTTTGTCATGCTGGCCACATGACCTGGAAGCTATACGCCGGCTCCCTCGGCCAATAATGCGAGATGAGCGCGCAACCCCAGAGTCGGTCACGACTGGACCTAATGGTCAGGGGTCCCTTTACCTTTACTTGCCCCCTAACAGGAGTGGTCCTTATTGGGGTTCCAGCTGGCCATGGCCTCCTCCAGGAGACCATTCCATGCCCCCTCCCTTCATTTTATATTTTTATTCTTTCTTTTCTCTTTTCCACTGTTCCGACACTGAACAATCTGTGGCCATTAAGTCTGCTCAGTACTCAATGGGCTTTTCCCTTTTAGTTGCAGTTCTCCTCTTAGGTTTTGGGGGCTCCTAAAACCATTTTTGTGCTTCTGCAAACCCTGTAGTTCCCCTGGACATACTGATATCACCCTTCTTATTTCCCAGATTTCCTGTTTTGGCTCCACTTCCATCAGCAGTCAACACTCGAGTTTGTTATTAGAGGGACTGATTGATAGCATCATTTTGCAATCTAGCTAGTACGTAGTCTCCAATGGGGAAAAGTTACAAGCCATACTGCTGATGCAGCCCCAACAGTTGGTACAAGTACCTCGTAAAGCTGTAGACAGACAGTCAAGGGCACAGTCCTAAAAACATTAACTAGGGAACTCAGTGGGAATGACTTATCATAAAAACAAAGTTTAGGACTGGAGCCTGCAAGATTCACCTAGGCCTAGGAATGGATGGATGGATAAGTCAGATTTGATTTTTCTCCATTTCTCATTTTTCCAATCTTACATTCAGTTCTCCACATGTCCACATCAGTTTGCAATGAAAAAAGTTCTCAAAAAATGCACTAGTGTTTTAGTGTGAATTTTTCCTGAAGTACATTTTTTAATTCAACTTTGCCTAATATGCACATTTTGCCGGAGCAATTTCCCCTTATACAATGCATTTCTGCATGCTATTTTCATTTATATGCACATTTCCCCCTAGTATATGCATCTTTGCATACTTTACTTGGATGGAGAACTGTATTGCAAACTTCAGAGAAGTGTGAATTTCAAAGGATGGCTGTGTTTCAGTTCAAATATTGTTTCAGAAATTGAGAATTAAGTAGGTTTGCCTTTAAATGGAAACTGAATTGAATTCCTCTCCCATCTCTACTTAAGCTAAAGGGCTTTAGGGGGTAACTATAGCATGTAACAAGGGGAGCAGTGCCAATTCCAGCTTGTGGGGGGGGGGGTATCCCCAGGCAAGAACCATTATTTCCTGCCACCTTGATCGGGCCCACCTTGCATCTATCTCCATTGCCTATTCTCTAGGATTGGACTCTTCTTCTGGGTCCAATATGCAGAGCAGTCCAAAGGCAGAGGATAATGTAAGCAGAAGCTCCTCCTTCTGCAGCTGCTGTCATGGCTCCCTCGCTTACAGAGCACAGATAAACAGGCTGTGAGAGCAATTGAGGGTCAAGGGGTTCTCTGTTGAGACACAGGCCTTGGCAGGTCTCCAACAATGTTGATCCCTGATGCTTGCTGTGATGGAGAGAGACAACAGCTACCCAAGTTAAAAAACAACAACAACTGTGTGGACGTTTTTAGTATGCATTTTGACTGGGGCTAACAACATTTGGTTGGTATTACCTAGGCAACTGATTTATACCAAGTCAGATCATTTGTCCACGTAGCTCAGGATTGTCTACATTGGCTGGGTGAAGCTCCAGGGTTTTAAACAAGGATCTTTCTCTCCTCTACCAGGGGAGACTGGGAATTGAATCCGGGACCTTTAAAGGCAAGTGCTTTAAGATGAAGCTATGACCCCCCCCCTTCTTTCTTCACCACATGGTTTGTTTGTTTTTAAAGGCCCCAATTAATCAGGCATTACAATGCCTGGTAACCAGGCAAAACGTAGAGACGTTCAATTAAATCATGCTGTATTATGGAGCTGTGCTGTTCCTAGTTCATTTCAGGCAGACAAAATGGGGGGGTCATTGCGGTGCAGGGCTTAACCATAGTTGCCAAGTTTTCCCTTTTCTCGCGAGGAAGCCTATTCAGCATAATGAAATTTCCCTTTAAAAAAGGGAGAACTTGGCAGCTATGGGCTTAACGCAGGCATAGGCAAACTTAGCACTCCAGATGTTTTGGGACTACAATTCCCATCATCCCTGACCACTGGACCTGTTAGCTAGGGATCATGGGAATTGTAGTCCCAAAACATCTGGAGGGCCGAGTTTGGGGGTGCCTGGCTTAACGCACCAAGGCACGCTCTAGGACAGGCAGCCTTCTAATCTCTTCCTCATGGAAGAAGCTCCTCAAGAGGAGGAGAGGGAGCCCTAGTTAGGGCAGTGAGGGAGAAGAGTAGTGGGCCAGGAATCAGCAAGCCCTTCTTGCAGAAGCTTTGAAGCATGCACATCATGTAGGGAGCAGAGTTTGTTGCCTCTTTTCACCAACATCTAGAAGTGGATCCTTTAATAAGCAAAAGCATAGACTCGGCAAATAAGACAACACCATCTGACTGCACTCTGCTTTCTACTTGAGAACATAAGGAAAGCCTACTGAATCAAGCCAATGGCCCATCCAGTCCAGCATCTTCAGAGTAGCTAGCAAGATGCCTGTGGGAAGTCTGAAAGCAGGGCTTGAGTGCAACAGTACTCTGCCCACTTTTTCTGTCTCTTTTTAAGGCAATGGCTTGTCTAGGTGGGCTAAAAGGAAGAAAACAGGAAGTACGGTATGTTCTATTTCCATCAGAATCTTTGGTTTTACTCATATACAAATTTCTGAAAAGGCTAATCAGTTAAGATTAATATGAACCATTGCCTAATATTGCTTTAAAATCAAATGGAACTCCTAGTTTGGGGTTTTTAAAAGTTAAAATATTGTTTGACATTTAAAGCTATAGCCCAGCATTGCTTATATAAATGTTTCTAAAGAAAACATTGAAAGGAAAATATAGGGTCTCATTGTAGGGTCTCCGCTGTAACCCAGAGAACTTTTATTCACTGAAGTCAGTGGGACTTGCACTTGAATAAACATGCCTACAATTGCATTGTTACAGTTTTCACACAACACTTTCTATAGCTAAACTCAGCTGAGATTTGTTCGTGGAACTACTATGACAGATGTCTTGGGAAGCAGCACACTCAATCTGCATGCTGTACTGTCTGTAGCTGGATGTTTTCCAGATTCACCAACTGCTTGCCAAGCTTTTCTTTCAGAAACATTAAGTCACCAGCTGTAGTCCACCAATAATTTGAGGTCACAGGTTTCCTACCCATGCTCTATATCATTATATCCGACACTGAGCAAAATGACATGGATTGGGGACAATGCATGAAGCTGCATAGAGGGGAAGATTCCACCAGGTGCTTTTTTCCTATCGCTACGATTCCATGATGAGAAAAGTGGTAAAATTAACTCTACACATTGAACCGAACAGCCTGAACTATAAACAAATCGACCACCAGCAGTCCAGAGAAACACACAGACTTTACCTGACATCTAAAAGATAATAGATGAAGCACTAGCTGGGTAGTTATGGTGAATAAGTCCCTCAAATGGGGTGTAACTAGAGAAAATGCCCTCTTTCTAATGGCCAGTCACCTAACTTCCACCAGTGATGGACCTGGAGAAAATCCTCCAATGATCTCACACGCTGAACAGGTACACAGGACAGCAGACAGTTCTTTATGAATACTAAATGACACCATACTGGTTGATAGGATGGCTCCATTTCTGTTTACAATTATGCTTCACAGCACCACCTCCAAGCACATGTAAGAGACAGCACTGCCTAGGGCAGTGTTTCCCAACCAGTGTGCCTCCAGATGTTTTGGGACTACAACTCCCATCATTCCTGACCACTGGTCTTGCTAGCTAGGGATGATGGGAGTTGTAGTCCCAAAACATCTGGAGGCACACTGGTTGGGAAACACTGGCCTAGGGTAACCAAAGGTGACTTGCTTGGTGGGGCAGTGCCGCTCTCACAACACTGGTGTCGCTGATGTGTACAACAGGGCAGCAGTGAGTTTGGAGCTGTGTAGGTACACTGGCAGGAGCTCCAGATTTCTTCCACAGGTGCATCTTCACAACCCCATCCTCGCCATGGCCCTACCCCACCCCATCATGGGATTCAGAAGCACACTGGTATCTGGAGGGCAGCAGCACTCCACCTCCTCCTGAGTGTAGCAGACTAAAACCGGAGAGATCTACTGTAGGTTCAAATTTGGATTCAGCCATGAAGACCACCAGATGGCCTTGGGTCACTCTCTCAATCTAATCTACTTCACAAGGTTGTTGAGAAGACAAAATGAGAGGAAGACCTTGTAAGCCACACTGAACTCTGTGGGGGAATGTTCAATAAAAATGGAATATGTAAAATGTGTCATTTCTATGTGCAATGCCAGCATAATGATTTGTAATGGTGCACTATCCTAGCACAGCAGTAATAGCTCAAATCCATGCACATTCACACAGATATAAGTTTGAAGGTGTTCAAAGTGCCATAACACTTATTTGAAAGGCTTTCGTTGTAGAATACATTGATTTCTAATGCTGCTGTTTTTTAAAACTTCAGTTCAGGGTTTTTTAATAAAAAATATTTCACTTATTAATATTCTCATGAAGGTGTGACAGTGGTCAACAAGATTTTAAGCAAATCATCATTTGCTCCAGGATTTATGTTCATAGCTGCCAAGTTCTCCCTTTTTTTAAGGGAAATTCCCTTATGCTGAATAGGCTTCCTCGCGAGAAAAGGGAAAACTTGGCAGCTATGTTTATGTTAGGGGGCAGGACTTTGGTTTGGAGGGGCAGAACTGAGCTATCTGTGACCAGGGGCGTAGGAAGGGTGGGTGGAGGGGGCGGGCTGCCCCGGGTGCCACTCTGGGAGGGGTGACAAGATGGCTCCTGCCTCCCCCCAGCTGTAGAGCGGCCGAGGGCACGCGCAGTCTGTATGGGCGCCGCTCTCATGCGCCATCCGTACAGGCTGCTGTTCTCGCGCACCGTACATATGGGCTGCCGCTTGCATGGTGACCACACAGGCTGCTGCATGTGCGGCGACTGTACATACTGCGCATGTGCGGCAATCGCCACACATGCGCAGTCCTATGGGATGCCACTCACATGGCAGCATGTACGGTCGCCGTGCAAGCAGCAGCCTGTACGGCCTGTGGAACGCCCTCCCATCAGATGTCAAAGAGATTAACAACTATAGTACCTGACATTTAGAAAACATCTGAAGGCAGCCCTGTTTAGGGAAGTTTTTAATGTGTGACATTTTAATGTATTTTTAATCTTTGTTGGAAGCCGCCCAGAGTGGCTGGAGAAACCCAGCCAGATGGGCGGGGTACAAATAATAATTATTATTATTATTATTATTATTATTATTATTATTAGGAAGGTCCTTATCTCCCTAGTCAAAAAGAGGGGCATTTCCTTAGTGAGAAACTGGGTGAAAACGGTGCTTGGAAAGTTCACTCCGAAAAGGAAGTAGTTTGAGTTCAAGTTCATCTTATCTAAAAGGAGCTGGTTCCAGATTAAGTTTGCCCTTCTACAAAATGAACTACCGTATTTTTCTGTGTATAAGACACTCCCATGTATAAGATGCCCCCTATTTTCAGGGACTTCAAGTTAAGAAAACACCCCTCAGCACTACCTGTGTATAAGACGAGCCCCAATTTTAAACCTAAAAAAAAAAACCCTAGTCTTATACACTGAAAAATATGGTAGTTCAGTTCAAGTTTATCCAAATTAACTTTTTGGTTCATAAAAAGTTTGTCTTTCGCATTCAGAATGTTACAAGCTGCTGTGATGAAGTAAAGGGTCTAAAAGTAAATTGGGACCATAATCAATAATCATATAATAAAATGTTTGACAGACGGAATATTGACAGGTGATGCTTTCCCTAAAATTGTATTTCAAACATGCTAGCACAGGCTTACCCTGTTTAATTTCTGTTTGCCACACAGCTGTTAATGGCACAAGGCATCATGCACTTGGTACCTGTACTTTGTGCTGAAAGTTGCCAGTATTGGAGGACAGTGAAATTCTTCAGCAAGGAAAATACAAGAAATGCCTCATGTTCCTTCTGTTGGTTGCTTAACCATGGTGATTAAGTCGCTAAGCAACCTTAGAAACAGCAGCACCTACATATCAACCTAATAAGCCTTAGAACATTTCTCCCACAGTTTGCTTTCTAACTTTTTAAATATATGTCTGATTGACTTACTTTTTGTTTTAAATGAAATCTAGGACTGGAGGGAGGGAACAAACATGAATTGTTCATAATTTTACACCAAAATGAACCTTTCATTCACCCAGCAAGTACTGGAACTACTTTCAAGTATAGTTCAGAGATGTTTGAAGTATGTAGTGAACTTTGTTCAAATAAACTAGTTAATTCCAAGAACTGGATTGAAATTAGTGGTTTCGGGGTAGGGTGGGGTTGTTGTTATTGCATTGCTCTTATTCAGTTGATTTGTTTTTCTGCACCTGATTATTGGTTAGTTGGTTAAAAAAAAAACTGAAGTGAGAATTGTATGCCTAAAGTGATATGGTGAATGTAAGGAGAGTGTGATTGCTGTTCATATTTATTTTACTATGTTCATCGTTTGAGATACTTATTGTTACTTAATTGTGTTACTTGAAATGTGGGAGTAGTAGTAGCAGGCTTTGAATGTGGAATTAGTATTACCGTATATTTCATATTACCTTAGTTTTTTGTTGTTGTTGGGATATGTAAACCACTTAGAGGTTTCTGTTGAAATATGAAGGAGTATATAAGCAAAATCAATCAACCTTTCAATCCATAAATCCGAAATTCTGGTTGCTAAATTGGCTGGCAAACAATAGTGTGTGCTCCTACTTCTGAATTGAATTAATGACAAAAGTAAAATGCAAGTTACTTATTTGAAGTACATGTACTTAACCATTTTATCCCACTGACCTCTATTCAATGGGACAGAACTAGATTGTGCAACCTGCAGCTTGAACTACAAAGGATTTCAGGTTGGGTGTTGCTGGTTTTCTTTTTTTAAAAAAAACAAAACACTGTATGAACTATTTACCTGCCCTTCACCCCATTAATATTGCATTACTGTTCACTAGGCTACTTTTAAAGTCAAGAGCAAGATCCCAATGTCAGTGATGTAGCATAGTTGTTCATCAGATCATCCAAATAAACTACCTACATATTTTCACACATGATTTAGTCTTACCACAATTTAACTAGAGATTATACATTTAAACGCAAGTAAACCTACATAAAAATAAAACAAAAACAAAAAATCACATAAAAATAAAATAGTAAAAACACTTCTAAAGAAGCAAGTAAAGTAGCAGATTAAAACTGGCAAGTCAATGAGTTGAAAAAGAAGAAAAATGTTCCATAATTCAGGCGGCTTTCTACATTAACCATCCACCTAGCCTCAGAAGGTGAAGTATGAGATAAAACTATTGGACTAAGACCTTAATTGCTAAAAAAGAAAAGAAAAAGTGAAGCTGGAGGGGCTCTCCAGAAATAAGTCCATGACCACCCCACTCAACGAAGCGAGAAAAACTTGCTCCAACCTCCAAAAGTACCTCCCAGACCCCACCACCCACTTTCTCTCAGCTACTTTTTGTAAGCCATAATGGGCAAGAGTTAGGGGAATAGGTGAGAGCCAGCAGCTCTTCAAGCATGCCTTGTACATCCATAACTTAAATTTGTCCATACAATACTAACCAGATAGATCTATAGGCTTATTCCTGCAACTGAATAACTGGAGATGGGGCATAAGCAAATGATTTTATTTGAAAAATATCTACCAAGGGCGCTGCAATTGGTTTTTGAAGATAATTTGCCCGAGGGCCGAGATTGAGAAAATGTCTTATAATTTAGAAAAGCTCCACTAGGCTAAGGCAGCACAGGTACAATATTAGCAGAGAACAGAAAAGTATTGCTTTTTCCACACTACCTTTACCACAAAGTAGTCCTTCAAATGGTTCTAGCCAGTGTTTCATCTGACTTGTTATGAGCTTTTACTCCATCTGTATCCCAGTTAATCCACCAGCTGATTCCCAAGCTCCCTGGAAAACAAGGGAGCTGATATGGGTCTAACCAGTAGGACAGAACACCTAAGAAAGCCTGGGTTTATTACTCAGAATAACTCCAAATTCCAGAGACTGGCCAGGGTATCAGCAAGGATGCAAGCCATGTCAGCAAGAAAATCTCCCAGGGCAATTTGAAAACCATTGGATCCATCAGATGCCAAAGGTAATATGAAAAAGTCCTTCAGCTCCCAAAACATTAAGGTCACCAATAGCCTAAAAATTACTGAGGAGGGGAGTGACCTACAGCCTTCAAAATGTCCCTGAGTCAGAACAACATCTGGAAGGCCCAATGTTCCCCATTCCAGTGTTACCAGATAACCATGACAAGGAAATAGTTAAAAATGTGCATACACACACACACACACACACACACACACACACACACACTATACAACTGATCACAACCACTGAGTATGTGCCCTACTACATGTGAAAGGGCCCAGATGACTTGTAACAACCCCATGGTTGTCTTGGTGACAATGAAGTCCTGAGCTATATCTGTCAGGAGGACCCTGACATGGATGTTGAAATTCACCAAGACCATTAGCAGAGATACTGTTGGGCAGCAGGATAGATGATACAGTACACCAAAAAGGGTCCTTAAAAACTGTCATTCTGTCCAGCCAGGTGAGATGGTATCAAAAATAGACTATGGCAATGGCAGTCAATGTGGTGCCCTCCAAGCATCTGGAGAGTGCTGTGTTGACTATCCTAGACAAAAGAGAGAGGTCTCCAATTTCCAGCAAGATCAACAGCCTCATCCAGGCTCGGGTCCTGGGTGGCATTCAAGAACAGCAGCACCAAGCATAAAGGTTTGCTGACAACACAATCTGGGTTTCTTTGGGAGGGAAACAGAACAAATAAGGGGAAAGCTCTTAAATATCTAACCCTTACTCCTTCAACAAACCACCTGTCTTGCACCACAATATATCTCCAGTCCTTACTCATAATATTGGAATGGGGTACCTACATCCTATAACACAAATCTAAAGGAAGCACAACCATGATATTTAAAACATGAATTGACAAACAGTGAGTAAGCTGTAAAAATTGGATGTTTAAAAATATCAGCTGTTAAAATTAGCAACAGACATAAATTTGATGGCAAAACAAATATAAGTCATTTACTAGAAAGTAAATAATCTGAACTCCATGACTTTTTCCATGAGACTGTTTTTATTAAGGGGCATCGATGCATGGTTACTGAGAACCATTGGGCTCAAGCAGATTGACTTCTGAATAAGTATGCATAGGATTACAGCTCTATTTTGCATTTTTCAGATCTGTAAATCTGTATTTAAAAACAACAACAATGCAGGCAAATCAGTTCAACTGCAGCTCTCTTCTGGTTTTTATCCTACACTATCAGCATTATGAAGGGATGAGTTCCAGACCAAAGCAGCAGACCTACACAAGTTTTCCTTGTGTAGGACTGTACCATTAAACCCTGTAGATGGAATTTACTTCCAAGAAAATATGCAAAGTATTGCACTGATTAAGGCATTCTCAGGATAAGTGTTCTCTGCCAGCTATCCTTAATTCAGTCCTAGAGACTGGAACCCTACAACTTGGAATTTTGTCCCACTGAAATCAACGGAGTAAATCTGCATAGAATCTGTCTATATTACTAGAAAGCAAACAGGATACTGCATGTATTATTGAGTCCAGTAAAATTTGCGGAGTTGGGCTATGTATTCAGGATAGGAATGTTTTCCTGAGTGTTCTGGAACAATTCCCTAGTTCCCTGAATAGGACTTCCGGGCAAGTAGCTACAGTACTGTACAGACTTTGGCACTTCTGCAACCACCTTCCTCCTACTTCAAATTTACATCCGTAAATTTAGGACCCAGTAGCGATATCATGCACAGTTCTTTTGTTTGTTTGTTTGTTTGTTTGTTTGTTTGTTTGTTTGTTTGTTTTACACTAAATATACTTCTTTCTCCCTCACATCTGTACTTGGTAGTTTGCATCTGGGGGAAAAGCAACCCAATGTACTCGTTCGTACCGTACCGTAAAGGCCATCCTCATTCACCCACCCACCAAAGAACCATGAACCCCAAAGAGCGCCAAGAACAAAAATGTTGCAGGAAGGGGCGGAGGAGGAATACCCTCCTGCCGATTCCCTTTATTTATATTTTAATTCCCCCTGTCCGCCTCCCGTCGGAGAGAAGCGCCTGTCACCTCCAACTGTCACCACAGCTGCGTGTCTCCGAAAGGGATCCCAAAACTTTACAGCGACACGGAAGAAGACTATCCGTGAGTGCGAGGTAAGGCACGTCCAAAGAAACACACGCGAGTCACTATCTATTGTTTCCAACCCACTTCCTCCCGAAGAGGAACCGCGTTGGTTTAATTCATTCGCCCCCGATGGATCGATTCGCCCCACTCGGAGAGCGTTGAGAAGTCTCTCGCGGCCAGAGGCACGTCGCTCCTCCGCGCGAAGCCTCCTGTTGGCAGAGGGCTGGCCTAGCAAGTTTTGGGGGAAGCGAAGGGCTGGGACCAGGCGCACCGTCTGTTGGCGAATCTGACACCCACATGCAGCCTTCTTCGGGGGGGGGGGGGAACCAAGGCTCAGGGCAGGCCACGATCTCCCGTCTGGGTCCTCTCTCCTCCCGCCCCCCGCCCCGCTTTTGCAATCTCCCTTCTCTCCAACTGGGTCAAAAGTGGACTTGCTGGGTCCCTCAGCCAAAAGCAGCCCGATCAAGGAGGCGCATTTTGGACCCAAAGTAGTGACGTTTACTGGGAATGTAAAACCGACCCCACCACCACCACCACCCCTCAACAAGCCCTTCCAAGCGCAGCCCCTTCCTCTCCTGGTGCAGCCCGGCCCGGCCTGCCGTTCCCGGGAGACGAGCGAGCGGCGAACCCCCTCCTTTCCCCGCCCCTGCTTCCCTTCCCCGCCCCGGCCGGGTGTCCCTCGCCGCTTTTTATTAATTATTGTCGCTGTTATTATTGCAACATCCCACCAGAGCAAAGGCAAGCGAAGGCCCCCCTCCCTGCGGGAAGTGCGGTCGCTTCTGTTTCCTTACCGTGCGAGGAGCAGGAAAAGGAGCGCAGGGTCTCGGGGGTCTCGCCGGACCCCCGTCTCTGCCTTTCGTGCCGCCCGCCCCCTCCCGCACAGCTGCTCCGCGAAACTCTCCGAAGGCGATCGGCTTGGCGCTCTCCGGCTGCCTCTCTGGCGCTGGCTCTGAGGAGGAGGAGCGGCCGAGCCGAGGGGCGGAGACAGGGGGCTGGCATGGCGGGTGCCGCCCCTCTTGGCTCGCCGGGCGGGAGGGGCAGAGACCCAGGGGCGTCCGAGCCGCGCTCTTGGGCTCCGTGTCCATTCGGCCCTTCATTCTTCTCGGGCGAGGCGAGCTCTTTCGAGGGGTCTCTGACAGGGAGGGAGGCAGGAGAGGCGCCTTCCTTGCCTCATACTGACTGAGGGGGGGGAAGGGCGTTTTGAGGCGCTCGTGGTCGGAAACGTCCCACTCGCCTCAGTGGGGTTTGGTGGCGCGTCAACGTGGGTCGCCTTTCCGCCTCAGGAAGAGTCCCGGAGAGGGGGAGAAAGAAGTAGGGCAAAGAGTCGTGGCTCTCGCGCGGATTTCGGCCACATTTGAGGGATGGCTGTGCGCGCGTGTGGGTTGGGTGGGTATGAGGGGGGGGGCGGACACGAGCAAAGTAAGCAGCGCAACCTTGTACTCTGGAATACGCTATCGCCGCCAGATTCCGCACGGACAACAGTCCTAACTTAGATTAGGAGAGGCTTTTTGACCACAGGCACTCGTGAAGTGATGTTGAATTTGATGTTGTAAACGGACAGAACAAATACCTTCCTTGCGTTTGTTTGCTTTGCTCCGCACCTAGGAAAATGGGTAGAGGCTTTGCTATGCAGTGCAGTGGGATCACCTCTGCATATTTACTCAGCAGGAAATGTTGACTTCAATGGGATTATTCCCAAATAAACGTGTCCAGGATTGCAGCTTCCCAGTGCAATTCTATGGGACGGCACCACCCCTTATTAGGGTTGCCTAATTTCAAAAAGTAAAATTCCTGACACAAAGCTGAGCTATATATATATATATATATATATATATATATATATATATATATATATATATATATACATATATATATATATACATACCCACCAAAATTGTTGAGCTTTTTGGGGGAAACATTTTGCCAATTCGGCAAAGTCCCCTCCCCCCACGCCATTTTTGCACCCGAAAACCAGGTCATGTCAGGAATTTTCCTGGCGTGTGGCAAGCCTACCTTTGCTGAAGCTAAGCAGGCCTTGGTCTGGTCTGGAAACCACACTTCTGCATGCCTTAGGTTGGCATGATGGATAAATGAGAGTGAGGGCATAGCTGTAACGTTTTATTGGAAGTAGGCTCTACCTTCTTCAGTAGGGATTACTCCCTAGTTAAACTTGTTGAGGGTTTTGCAACAGTGGTAGAAATAGAACTGAGAATATTGCCAGAGTTCCTCTCATGATCACAGATAGACTTGGCCTAGAGCTGGGGTGGGGGTCAAAGGGCAGGGACGGAGTATAGGAGAAAGCAAAGCAGTGGGAGTCAGAAGAGGCTTATTTGAAGATGAAGAGGAAGGACAGAGGGGAAGATGTCAGAGATGGGCTTTTGTTCAGTTGGACCACCCACCTCATACCCATTCCTCCTCCTCCTCCTCCACCCCCCTTCCTGCTTGTCCTTCAGAAGGGGAGTGCCTCTAGCCTTGGAGATTGAGATATCAAGAGCTTAGCCAGAAATGATCCCTTGGCTTGTTTCTCTCCTTGGGGCTGAGAATTACATAAGTAGCTCTTTTTCTTACATGATAGAGCAACAACTTTGCTGGCAGTTGCAGAGTAGGATGCCGGGGAGGGGAGTCAAGAAGAACAAATTAAAACATTCCATTACCTAAAGCAGAGGCATCCTTGCACCCAAAGTTCAGAGCCTGTGCTGGTATGAGCTAAAATAACTCATAATTACAGTCTGGTAGGTTTTTGAAAAATCTTGATGCACTTGGTACACTTTATATTATTTGGATTGCAAGCTGCAATAGAGTTCATTGTATAAACCCATCTTATCCTGACACTTTTTTACCTCTCTGAAGGGCTGACCACATTGCAATTTTATCACACCCCAGCCTACAGATGTTGTTGGAGTACAACTCTCATCATCTCTGATCATCTCTTCATTCCTGATCGTTGGTTGTGGTGCTTGGGCTAATGTAGTCCAACAACAAGTGGATATATCAGAGTATCTTAAAGATTAACTATTGGCTGCTCTATTCTGCACAGATGAGCCTGCATCTAGAGTACTTGGTTCAGTTCTGGGTTCCACAACTGCATAGGTGTCCATAGTTGGAGTAGACCTAGAGAGGATGCTTGACCACCACCCCCCTCCCTGGAATTCTAAGTGTGCTGATGATTTTAATACATGGGAATGAAAGAGCTCTAGTACACATCACTAAACAGCCTAAAGAGATCTCGATTCCCAGTTGCAAGGCTGCCTGATTCTTTGTACTTTTCTGGAGGAGAGCCCAAGCTAGCAGCTCACTGTTCAGATTAATGTGGCTTGTTATCTCTGCTGATGCCGCTTTCGATTAAATTTTGAAAATCTTATGTCATCAATTACATTAGCATCAATTCCCCCCCCCTTATTGCAATAGACCTTATTGTAATAGCCTTACGCAGGCTTCCAGGGACCCTAGAGGGGAGGGAGACGGTTGGTGATAATTGGGTTCAAACTGGAGGGATTCAGGCAGGAGTGTGGAACATCCTTAACTGAAGACACTGTTCCCACCTCAACATACCCCCCTCCCATGATAAAAATGATGGATGTAAATAATCTCATGTTGCTTGTATAAATTTTCACAAAAAAGACCCACACCCACTTCATATACATTCACCTGTTCTAGTACTGATCACAAGGTTCTTGAAGTGCAAGTAAGCTGTTATACCGGTATTTGTGCAAAATGTTGTTGAAAAACCTAAACCACTTTGGCAGCGCAATGCCCCCTTTTCTGCAGAGCCAGTGGTGCTAGTGAAGCTAGAGCAGAAGGTTAAAGCAAAGACCGGGGGGGGGGGGGGAGTATTCCTATCACTCTTTTGTTGATGCAAGATTGAGACACAGAAGTTAGCAGGCTCAGTGAAGGTTATGAAGCCTCTGCAGCAAGATCAACAAAAAAAAAACAACCCTCTGAATTCTGTTCCTTATGGGCATGTCTGTCTTTTTATCTCATTGTGTCTGAGATGATGAAGGATAATCTGACAAATATACACTTCATAACAGTACTGGAGTGTGCATCAAGTTCTTGGGTTTCATAATTCAAGACCACTGCCACAGAGAAAAGAAGTAGACCCAGGAGATAAGGTTCTCAAGGAGATGAAAGTTGAAAGACGGTTTCTTACAACCAGTGTTGACATACTTTCTTTATCTTTCCTCCCACTGAGTCACTCTCCCAACAGACCTAAGTTGAGCAACAGGCATGCAACTACTTCTGCAGATAGTTCAAAGGCATACATCTCCTGTGAGGCATTTGTTAGAGAGAGAGAGAGAGAGCAGGTTGCTTATTTAGGACAGCATCACAATTGCTATGAGTACATGTGTTTTCATTAGGAGTGTGGGTTTCATACAGCTGTGTGCAGAGATCTTTAAATATCTGAACATATGCATCTGGGAACTCTGTATGGACACAGAAAAACAAAGTTGGAAGGAACCCTGTGGCATCTTAGTTGCTTTTCACATGGAAATATCCGGTTAACCTAACACCTAAGTGTATACACAACACTTGTGGCTGCTGCTTAATTGCCCCCAACAGAAAGCAAAACAATGGTTTGGATCCAGACTGCATTAGTTTAACTTGGTTCCTTCCCATTGAAATCAATCCCACTGAAATCAACAGTCATGACTTGACAATTAATGTAAACGGGAACTAAGCTCACCCAACAGTCTGGCTTCAACCTTATGTGCTTTTCATAGATTGTAATCAAAAGACAGAAATGTTATGGGAGAACAGGATGAAATTCAGCCTTGGCATTTACTGAACAGTGAGTTTAAACTAATACCTTTGGGCTCCATGGGTTCATTAACAGGAGCAAGCAGCTATCATATTGCCTGCATGCTAGCTCCCACAACCCTTGCTGCACTTTTTTTTTAAATGGCACCCTGGAAAATCACCAGCCTCATAAGTCCCTCCTCCTGGCTCTCAGGATCTAATCATCGTGGCCCGAGGAGGCAGTGAAGACCTTTTCAACTGTACCACAACAGGCCCAGAACAGAGGTATTAATTGTGCAAGCTGCATGGCCACATCCCTGACACCATAACTGGAGCATCACCAGGCCAGGTCCAAGGCAGAAATTGGTTTCTGCCATAAGTGCCCAGCCTTTCCCAACCCACACCCTGAACCCGCAGAGCCTCCATGGTCTTTGGAAGCAGCTGTGTGGAGCACAGGGAACAGGCAATGCACCATGGGACAGGACAGACCCCCTCCCATACATTACACATTTTTTAATTCTCTTCCATCCCACACCTCCTGCAGATGAAGACAATTGGCCAACTCCACCTGTGCAAGTAGCATCCAACTGACCTCAGGAATGGTTGGATCTGACCATTTTGGTTTATCTAATCTTAAATTTAGTTCTCTGCCTCTCCTGATACCGATGGAACAGAGAGATAGAGATGGGTGCCATCAATATACTGATGACACTTAGTTCCAAATCCTGAATGATCCCAGTGATTGTATTGTTTTTATGTGAATGTGACCTGTCCAGCAGTCACTTGTGTTGAAGGCTGGGGTATCAATTTTACATAAATAAAATAAATAAGTACAATATGCAGTTTGGTGCTAATGAAGCATTCAGCCAGAGCAAGACACAAAATGTTTGGTCCAAATAATCCTTCCATTGTATAGCTAACCATTGTATGCTATATTGAAAATGTAGGCCCGTGAAAATATTGAGAGAAGTTTGATTTAAGATGAACAGATAATAATGAAGTATAGTTACTAAAATTCGCAATGCATTTTCTATGCAATGCATTTTCCACCCGATATTCTATACCACCCTGCCATGGGATACCTTAAATGACATTCAATTCATTTTAATAGATGTTGGCCTAAAATGCATCCTGAGTTCTGAATTTCTTTATACAGGTTTTTGGTGGTGGTTCTGAAATGGGCTAATTCAAACAGGCAAATTAAAATGGTGTGTTGCATGCCCACGCCCCGATAATTTGCACCTTGTTGTACTTTCTTATTTAAACAAACTGCAGCTGATCGGCAGCTCTAGAAAAAAACCCACTACAAAATAAATGCAAGGATTGTGACACCTAGTGCCGATGAGCCCATATTGCAGAAAGGCTTAATGCTGGATTTAGCCCAAATGCAGAACGAAGGAAAGTGTCAGAAGAATAAATAAACCAGTGAAAAACAGTAATGATGACAGAAGGGGAAGGCCAGCATGTCTATAACAACATTTCAATAAAACACAGGCTGTTTCAGAGCCACGATGCAGCAGGGAGTGCTTGGAAATAAAATACATTGATTATGTTCTCTAGAATGGTGATAATTAGAAACAGAAAAGGTCAAATCCCAGCCCTCAGACACCTACCAAGCTCTTACTTGTTGGTTAAGGCAGTCCAGGATGTCTTAGGAGGAGAGACACTACAAAGACAAGGTTGCCCACTGTCCCCTAAACAATTTTTAAATCTTTATTTATTTGATTGTTTTTATTTCTGAGAGTCCTCATGGATGGAAAGCCACCACACAAAAAAGGAAAATAAAGGAACCCTCAGGCAGAATTCCCAATTTGACAAGCTGCTACTGAGTTCCATGTAACTCATTCATGGCCTCTGCATTAATTTTATTTTTAAATGAGGAGCCCCATCCTGGCATCCCTTGCACTGGCTGCTATGGAACTGTTTCCTGCTCATCTGTCTCTGTTCTTTGTTGAGCCTTAACATATTTGATGACCCAGGGTTTAACTTCTTGTTGTTGTTGTTTAGTTGTTTAGTCGTGTCCGACTCTTTGTGACCCCATGGACCATAGCACACCAGGCACTCCTGTCTTCCACTGCCTCCCGCAGTTTGGTCAAACTCATGTTGGTAGCTTCGAGAACACTGTCCAACCATCTTGTCCTCTGTCGTCCCCTTCTCCTAGTGCCTTCAATCTTTCCCAACATCAGGGTCTTTTCCAGGGAGTCTTCTCTTCTCATGAGGCTTTAACTTAACCTCAGAGAATCTTCATGCTGGGTTACCCTGTCTGCTGGGCAGTATGAAGTCTGTCTGGATTTTATTTCAAATAGACCTATCATGAAGAATTGCAGAATGATTGCCCGCATGAGTTCTCAGTTTACCTTACAAGCAATTGACAATAGTGGCACCACATTCCCTGTTGGCTCCCACCGAGGATAATACAATGGTGCCACAATCCTATGCATGTCTACTCAGAATCATAGAATCATAGAATTGTAGAGCATGGCAGGTGGCTATCCAAGCTCTGCTTAATAACCTCCAAGCAAGGAGAGTCCCACCACCTTCCGAGGGATTCTGTTCCACCGTCTAACAGCTCTTACGGTCAGAAAGATCTTCCAATAAATTAGTTGGAACCTAATTTCTTGTAATTTGAAACCATTGGTTCAGGTCTTAGCCTCCAGAGGAGGAGAAAGCAAGCTTACTCCATCCTCCATGTGCCAGCTCTATAGATATTTGAAGATGGCTATCCTATCTCCTCTCAGTCTCCTTTTATCCAGGCTAAACATACCCAATTTCCTCAAGCGTTCCTTATAAGGCTTGGATTCTAGACTCTTGATCATCTTGGTCATGCGCCTCTGTATGTGTTCTAGCTTGTTACTATCCTTCTTAAATTGTGGTGCCCAGAATGGGTTACAGTGCTCCAGGTGTGGCCTGACCAAGGCAGAATAGAGTGGTACCATGACTTCCCTCAGTCAGGAGGACACTAGACTTCTGTTGATGCAGCCCAGGATAGCATTAGTGTTGTTGTTTTGCTGCTGCATCACACTGTTGACACTTCTTAAGCTTGTAGTCTACTAAGACCCTAGATTCTTTTCATATGTACTACTAGCAATCTAGGTGTCCCTCATCTTATATTTGTGCAGCTGGTTCTTCCTGGCTAAGTGCAGAGCCTTACATTTGTCTCTATTGAAATTCATTTTGTTGGTTTGGTCCCTATTCTCCAGTCTGTTGAGATCATCTTAAATCCTGATTTCTCCTAATCTGCACTGAAATAAGAAAAAAAAAACTTTGGCAACTCTCTCAGTGATATAGGAGGACACATGCTGTAAGTAGAATGCCAAGTTTTCAGAAGATATTCTCAGATCAATTTTTAGCAGAGGGGGGGATCAGCCTGTTTCTGGACTCACTATACAGGTTAAATATGTTCAAAAGATTGTAATGTTCCAGCTCCACACAGACACAGCTGTTCATTAACTGAGGATTTATTGAATCATCTACTTAACAGTGCTGAAGGCAGCATGTTAAAGCGAGCCAGAATAAATGCTCTCCTTTGAAATGGTTAGTGTATACAAGTATAGAGCTGTAGTGATCTCATAATTTGAAGAGTAATGAAGAGCAAGAGATATTAGCTGCAGTTTTCGGATACTGTAGATCTGAGCCTACTAGGTCTTTCGACAACAATAATTTGGGTTTTAGTTCTTCATATATACAAAGCCCCCTTTGGAGGATTTATCGTGCCTCATCACAATCTTGGATTTACATGAAGTCAGGGTGGGGGAGGAGCAAAGGAGAAGGCAGGTTGCATAACGGTAATGGTCATGGCACTGGAGCAAGAAAGGGGAGACACCGAGGAGAAAATGGCAGACATTGGCAGAAGTGACTGGTATTCAATGCTAGCCGTACTCAGTGTAGTCCCATTGAAGGTAATAATCATTCATTTCAGGGGGTGTACTCTGAGTAGGACTTAGCTCAGGCATGGCCAAACTTGGCCCTCCAGCTGTTTTCGGACTACAGTTCCCATCATCCCTGACCACTGGTCCTGTTACCTAGGGATGATGGGAGTTGTAGTCCCAAAACAGCTGGAGGGCCAAGTTTGGCCATGCCTGATTTAGCTGAATATAACCCTTTGACTTGGGAGGAGCCATTTGCTACTGTGCCTCAGGCAGCAAAATGCCTGCAGCCAACCCTTAAATGTTTGCATATTGATCATGGCGATTCATGTGCTGTAGCCAGATGAACTGCACTTGAGCAGGATGACAATGACATTACTATACTTCAATATTTACAGTGGAAGCAAGTGACATAGATCTGTTTGACCTGTGTTGATACAGTAAGGATTTGTGAGACCCTGGGGATAAAATGTCCTGCTTGTGAGCATCTCTTAGGCATCTGGTTAGCCACTGTGGGAACTGAATGGGCCTCTAGTCTTATCCGGCAGCATTTTTCTTATTTTTCTTATTTATTTTTTAGTATTAGTGTGGAGTTCCTCATTGATACCTTCCTCAGAGCCAATGTCCTTCTTGTCCTGGCAAGGTGCAGCTTCAAAAATAAGCTGAATTTTGAGATACACTACAAGTTGAGCCTGCAGTATGTTGCAAAAGCAGATGTAGGGAAGCGCAACTGGTGCCATCGCACCGGGCGCAGAGCTTCTGGGGCACCACAGGGGGTACCACAACTTTGTCACCCAACAGAAGGTGAGAGGCAGTGGGGGCACTGGATTTTGGCATCGCACAAGGTGCCACTTAAATTTGAGGTGTCAGGGTCTGCCACTAAGTTGCACCACCAGATCCTCACTGCTCAATATTTGTGGGAACTTGCTGTGGTTAGTCAGTGGAGAGGGAAGTGTAGTCTTTTCCTTAGTACGGTATTACATATCCAATTGTATAGAATTTAAATAGACTCCAGGGCTGAAGGTTGGCTCAGTCAAGCCCAACTCCGATTAAGCCCTGATTATGGCAATGATTCAAGATAACTGAATGTTCCCCCCAGCTGTAAACCTAAGGACAATAGGCTGAGTCAAGTAATTAACATTTAAAATAGAGACAGGGATGCCCAGAACAGGGAGAAAGCTGTTAATGGCTTTGCAGTTGTTATGTAAAAATAACATAACATGACAACTTCATATATATATAAAACAGTCTGCTAAATCAGTGGCCAAACCTATGTGTTTGTTTTTTTTTTAATTTCATTTTTATTGTTTTTTCAATCAAATAAACATGTTACAAATAAAAATGTTTCACATAAATTACAGTGTATCGTTTCTTATTTACATCTCTTAACTCTCATTCACCTCTTATCCATTCCAAACATATGTTCTCCCGAACTTGACTTCCTCCCTCTTCTCTCTTGGTTTTCTATTTTCTTCTACTCATTTTCTGCGCTTTAACCTTTCTTCCCTGCCTTTCTCTCATATAAATTCTACACATACATACCGGTATTAACAGGGCTAGCTATTTCTTATGTTGTATTTTCAAGTTAATCCTACTAGTGTTTTAACATTTGTACAATATTATTTTAAGTAGTCTCCAAATTTACCCCATTCCTCCTGAAACCTTTGCTCTTTCTGCTCTCTTATTCTTCCTGTCAGCCTTGCCAACTCTAACTCATTTTCTCTCTCCATTCGTGTACCGTTGGAATTTCTACTGTCTTCCACCTTTGGGCTAATATCACTCTAGACGCCGTGGTGGCATACATAAACAGCTTCTGGTCTTCCTTTCTAATTTCTCTTCCCATTATTCCCTATGTGTTTAAGTAGTTTAGTTTGCACAGACCAATAGGCAGTTTACAGGGATTTTGGTCTGCAAAGCTGAAAAGATATCACTAAAACCTGCAAAGGGGCAATGGTTCAGGTTGTCCCCCCCCCCTCGGCAATGTAGTATATGGCATGCTAGCTCCATCTACTGAATTTTGGAGGGAGTAGCAGGATAAAACTTGAGAATGTGGAAATTTGGCCAAGAGCCAGCGAGAAGGAAAGGAAGGAGAGGCCTCCAACCATACCTCAAAATGGGGATAAAAGTTCAAACCTCAGTGGAGAGCTTTGGAAATTATGAGGCAGCTGTATTAACTGGAATAATAGTAACCTGGGGCTATCGTGAAAGGATCCACAGCAGTGCTGAAACAGTCTCATCTATTCCCAGGGCCATTGTTAAAAAGAGTATAAGGAGTACGGAGTGAAAAAAAGTTGCCTCAGACACATTTTCTTTGCACTGAAAGTTGCATGTGTCCTTTGTGGGACTAGCATTCCTTGGTACAATCCCAAGGATTCCATATGCCTATTCCCTAACCTTTCTTAGGAGAGATCTTTTATTAGTGACCTAAGAGCGAACTTTATATTTTAAGCAACTGTCTCCATTATTTAAACCTGGAACTTTCCTGAATATTTTTTTCTTAATAAAACAACAACAACAACCCCTACTTGGAAGGGATGAATAAGTGTTGATATTGTTTGTTTTGCTTTATTTCTGATTTTGCAATGCCAGCAGTTGACAAGAAGGGATACCCATTAAGGGCCTGCTATTATCCCCAAAACAAATTGGTTAAAAAATATTAAAGATGCTCTATTTCCCCCCTCTTTTTAAATCCTCATAATTGAAGCACACATACATACAAGCTCTCCTCGCTTTTAAGAAAAAGACATTACCATATTTTTTCACTTTGGAAACACATTAAGGATACATGCAAATTTTCTGTATTTTGTATATGAAATTATTCTTGGCTAAAGTAGTTTTTATTAAATATTTATAATAGATTTGAATAGATTATTTTGTACTAATCACTTTTTTAAAAAGGTGAATTTCATACATTCTGTATACAACAGATGCAAATGTAAAATTACTGGAGATATCTTATTTCAGAGATAATAGGAAATGATTGCTTTTGTATGCATGAGTCATTGTGATCCTCAGGCTTCTACCTTCCTCTTCATGTGTTTTGCATGTCAGAGGACAATATAGAAATCTTCTGCTTGGGTTTTAAACAAACCATACTTCCCTGTGACATCTGAACACAGCAAATTATGCTTTGTTTAAACTCTGGATTCAGAACTGAAACATTAGTTAGAGCCTACCTTTAATCAGTAACTATAATTTAAAGCATTGATAGCAAATGTGGTACCTGCCAGACGTTGTGAGACTATAAATTCCATCATTCCTAACCATTGGCTACCCAATGCTAATGGGAAGCTGTAGTCCAATTACATCTCAAAGGCACCATGTTGACTACCCCTGGTTTAGATGTCATGGGGAACTGTGGTCACTTTAAAATTAAAAACAAGAAGACAGATTCTTTCTATATCATCCCCTGAAGTGCACAAATGAGGAGAAGTGGGAAGTATTTGACACAGAGACTTCTGCAGTAATAGACAATTTAAGACCACTGAGCAGATTGGAAACCAGTCACTACAAACAGGGAAAAGGTAACTTTCTAAATGCCAGAAGAAATCATCAAGAGCATGAGCACAATGTTGGTGACACCAGTATTGCAGCCTGAGTCAATGGTTGCTATCAGCGGTGTCTTGGGTGTTGGTGGCTCACGCACACAGCCCCCCCTCCGGCACCCTGTTTGGTGTTTAAAATATTGTTTTCTTAATGCTGGGTTCAAAAAAAAATAGGGATCATCTAATACATGGAAAAATATGGTATTCATGCTACCGCTGTCCATGGTACTCATTACATTAGGGAAGCAAAATAAAAAAATTCCTTCAGTAGCACCTTAAAGACCAACTAAGTTTTTATTTTGGTATGAGCTTTCGTGTGCATGCACACTTCTTCAGATACAGTGAAATGGAAGGAATTTTTTTATTTTACTTCGATCCAGACCAACACGGCTACCTACCTGTAACCAGAACTATTAGGGAAGCAAGCAGGGGTCTTGCTACTTACTTGCGGCAGAGGCCCATGACATAAAATTGTCTCTGGATGAAATAAGATGGGTGGTAGCTGGGGTTTCACAAGCACCACACTTTGCAGCATGCCCAGCCACCCTGTAAGGAAAGTGTTTTTGTTTCTGCTCTTTTTTAAAAGGTTAACCAAGGGAGGGGCAGGACATCCAGAGCCCAGTTGAACAGACCCAGGGTTTGGGGCTATGAGATGACTGTCTTACAATATTATTGGAAGCAAGGACATTTCTGTCTGAGGCTTGAATTGACTTATTCCAACCAGAAGATCAGGTCAGTGGTAGAGCAGATTATATGCATGCAGAAGGTCCCAGGGAGAAGTGGGGGACATTCCTGTCCCATACTCTGCAGAACTGCTGCCAGTCAGTCTAGCTCAGTGGTGTCCAAACTTTTTTCAAAGAGGGCCAGATTTGATGAAGTGAAGGGCCGTGGAGGCCAACCAAAGGGCCGACCAAAGTTGTTAACCTTTTTTTAGGATTGACATTATTGAGCTTTTTAAAGGGTTGTGGTTGTTAAGCTTCTTTTAGGATTGAAGTTGAGGTGGTTTTTTTTAAATGATTTTACCCTAGGAAATAAACTGCCATAGGGGCCAGATTAAACCAACTGGCGGGCCGGATTAGGCCCCCCAAAACGGACTTTGGACATGCCTGGTCTAGCTAGTACTGAGCTAGATGGGTCAAAGGCCTAACTCACTATTAAGCAGTTTCTATGTTTTTGGATCTCTCCCTTTCTAAATGTGTGTTCCTGAGAGCAGCATGTGTGGACCTGTAGACTATGCATCCTTTCACTTGATCTATAGTTTATGCAGGGGGGAAACAGGATGCCACCAGGTTTTCATAAGATTTTAACTTCCTCAAAGTTGCTAGTTGTGAAACCCTCAAATATGTTGTAGTGTGTCTCCACCTTTTAACCACTGCTACTCAGAACGTGATTCATCCCCTCCCCTTTGGATTATTGAGGGGATAGGTCCCCTGTCTGGCCTTGTTGATTTCATCATCTACATTTCAAAATATAATTTCTCAGGCTGCCCTCCTGTGCACACATACATGGGAATAAACTCCATAGCCTCAGTGGGACTTAATTCTGAGTAAGCATGCTTAGGGCTACATTGTCAGAGCCACATCAGCAAAACCCTGATGGGGTCAATAGTTTGACTCCTCTTGTTCCCTTGGTGAACCTAAGTAATTGGACCCTGATGGACTTTGTTGTTCATTCATGCCTCATCCCAGAGGTGGTGAATTACCCAGGGCCAGAAGAGGTGTGACAAGGGAGATTCATGAATAGGATCTCCTATGGCTTTTCTTTTGAAGAACAGAAATGTTGTGCTTGGAGAGAGGGTGTTCAGTCCTCTCCTCCCAAGCCCTTTCAACCCTTAGCTCTGGTGGGAGAGAGACAGGAATGGCATTTGAATCTGTCTGCTCTTGCCCCACTTTACCCCAACCCCAGCTAATTGGGTGATTTACATCAGAGAAAGGGCATGGGAGGAAAGAGTTAAGTACCCCAGAGCACCACTGCCCCAATTTTTATGCAGTCTTATGGAACGCTAAGTACCGAAACCAAAAACAAAGGAGATCCTAGCATGTCACTTGAACCTCATACTCTAATTTCAGAGGGATTCTTTGCTTGGTGGCTCACCTTCCCTTGCCCCTTTCAACAAGAGTTCTTCCATCTTCCTTTAGCTCCTACTATTCCCAATAAGCACAGTCATCAAGGTGGCACTGAAAGGGACATGCAATTCCCCTGTCCCTTGGTGTACTTTTGCAGGATTCTTTTGCACAACTTTATTTTTGAGCAACCTACCTGCTCTGGTTAAACCATTTGGTAGCAACATAAACAAGACATTGCTAGATTTAAGTTTGCAGAGTAGATGTTCTTCTGCTATATTATTTAGCCTCAAAGTATGGCAATATTAAACTTTTTTTCCCCTTTCAGACAGTATAAATGAAAAATATGACACAAATGATTGTGAATATGAAGATAGGTAACAGATGAACCTAATGAGCCTAAATCTCCCTTTTTGAAACAGTTATAATGGGGGAGGCTTAAGCAAAGGTTGTTGTTGTTGTTGATGATGATGATGCAGTTCTGCCAGTAAAGACTGTATAGGGGCTCAAACACACACACACCCCGCTTGCCCTGTGATTTCTAGGCATGGATCCTAGAGGTTTTCTTTTGTACCTCTGCTTTCCCTGAGAAAACCCACTGTTTACTGCTGAATCTGAATCTGAACAAACATAAATCTGCAGAAAACCCAGTTGACGTTTGTTCTGATTCAGCCATAAACAGTGGGTTTCCCTGGGGAAAGTGGTGGGACAAAAGAAAAACCACTCTAGGGCCTGAGCCTAGAAATAATGGGACAAACAGAAGTGTGGAATAGCCCTAGTAAATCCCAAGGTTTAAATGGAAGTGCCAAGCACCTGGCTGGATAATTTCTCTTTTTAAAAAATAAAATCAATAGATCTTAGAAATGCCAAGCTTTGGCTGGATCATGCCTTTAATTCTCTATACTGCCAGAATTATCAACTTTCTATGGCATAGAAGTTTTTAAAAAGCAAATAGGTTACATTTGTCTCTTAAGTTACACAGTTTAAAACTGATTTTAATACTGATGTGTTCTTACCAAGAAAAGCCCTACGCGGTTAATTTTTGCTGGCTGACCCAATCTGACCTCTTGTTCTTTCTGCTACTTTTGAAATTGCGGCACTCTGTTCAGCCTGGAAACAAACAAAGAAAAAAGCCACCCCAATCATAGAAAAGCTTGTGCTTCAAGGTTATATTTTTTAAAAGCCAAAGTTCTTATTTTAAAAATAGAAGCACCAGTTTCTCTGTAAGTACGACATCAGTTCAAGTATGTTGATGCAGTTTCCAAAGCAATAAGAAATGCCTTAGGTCACATTTCAGTCAGGTCAGCCAAATCCACCATCAGTGATTAAAAAAAATAAAGCAGAGGGAAGGGGGAGGTCCTTAATGGTTCATGTTCTGGAATTATACATATCTCTCTTCACATTCCTATTAATGAAAATACTTTTGGTTTTGTTCAGAACTATATTTAACTTTGCTTTGACGAATACTCCATCTGAGCCCATAAACCCGCCATACACTGAATGATACCATTGGATCATTTCCCCAGTATTGTATGCATTGCCTGCAAATGCATTTTTCCGGAATAGTTCTCTCAGTTCTTTATCTGAGATGCTAGAAATGGAATCTAAAACCGTATGCATGTCAAACAGAGACTCCATCACTGAGCTGTGGGCAATCTATGTAAATATAATCAAGTCCTCACAGCCCATTATTTGAAATAACATCATCATCATCATCATCATCATTTTGCATTCACAACCTTAACCCTAACAAAACATGTTTATTTATGGTTACAGATGCAGAGTTACTGTTGATATAGTGATGTTCCAAAAAGCAACTAGCAGCCTTCTGTCTAACTAGGGGTTTGAACTCAGCTTCTTAAATTCATGTCAGTGCTCTAACATGATGGGAGTTACCGGTGGAATCATGCAGCCATGGGAGCAAGGAAGTTAAGTTAATGTGTGCTTTTTGGGTGTCATGTTCTTTCATATCAAACCAAGGTTTGTAATAAATTTTAATGATAAAAAGTCATATTTAATAGAAATCTGAATTTGTTTCACAATATCATTGAAACAGATGCTTTGAATATGAACAGCAGTATGAGCAGGTAAGGGCAGGTGATTAAATATGTATCTGACCAGTGAATAAGTAGTTAGAAATGCTCTAATAGTTTGTTTGTTTTTAACTTCAGAGCTTGCAACAACATCTTTGAAATAGTGACTGGCCCAGTAACAGAGGTCATCTCATAAATTCTGCCATGGTTTCTGGGCACCAGGTTATTCTGAATGGTGAAGACGAAACCAGACTATGGAGAGCTTCAATAGGAGTTTTAAAAACTTGGTTAATGGATGACAAAATAGACATAAATTAGCTAAATAATATGATACACACTGGGGTAAATAATCTTGACTTTAGTTATATTGATGGGATTTGAAGTGGCTGCTGTGTCTGAGGTCATGATATTGAATTACAGTTCCTGATTTTTTTTTTCCTAGAGAACGAAAGGGGGTTGCAATAATCTCTTTAAAACATAATATCACCTACACCTGTATGTAGCTCAGTTCTAGTTCTTGCAATGCTTGGCAGTGCAACATGCATCTGTTTGGAAGTAAATCCCACTATGTTAGATGAGGCTTACTCACAGGTAAGTATGCAAGCCTTAAACTTGTTACTGATCAAGGGTTGCATCTCATCCTGGTAAAAATCTTGAGAATCCTTATTTCTAGGAAGCAAAGTATATTTTTAGACACATAAAAATGGTCATGTAGCAGCTGTTTAGAAACTGTGTGGAAGTCTGGAATGCAACAAGTGATCTCTGTGGGAATGTAGCTCTGACTGCAGGCTCTGATATAATACTCAGTGCAATTAATCACTGAGTTATCACCACAAAATGCACCCTGAGATGATAGACCTCACCACAGTTCTCACACGATGAGGGGTCTTTCCTAAATAAGTGCAAATAACTGCAAACCCATACCTGCAAACCCACACCAGGATTTTGTGTTTGTGTGTGTGTGTGTGTGTGTGTGTGTGTGTGTGTGTTTGCACTGTCATTCATTCTAGTGGCCCTTTGTCTCTGTGAATTAATGATCCATTCTGGCAAATTCTATTTTCCAGAGAGAGATTTAAGCAAATCCTATGGACTTAGCAGAATGATACAGAAAAAGCTGGTATGTGAGATACAGCTTCCAAATCTCAATCTTCGTATCTCTCATTGTAGGGGAAATTTTTTACCTTGTCCCATGAAAGTTAGTACTGAACAAACACAGAATACACCATATCGTGTCTACACCATTTTGTATAGTACAGTAGGATTTTATCTTTTCAAGCTTAAAGGTGGCAATTAATTTAGCTTTGACACAATTAACACAGCAATGCATTGTTTTTTATTTAGAAATTGTTATTCACACCAGGACAGGCTCCCTCCCTTAAAAAAAAAGATAACAGTGTAGTGTCATGCTCAAAATAAAGTGCAAAGATTGTTTGGAAGTACAGTACAAGTTAAGTGTGTGTGTGTGTACACACACACATGACCACTTTAATTAAAATATATTTAAGAACATAAATTTCCATTTTCATAAAGTCTTGTTGCAAAATATGTTTCAGCTTCCATTTCATGGTCTTAGATACGCCTTATGCTGTTTTCATAGAACCATAGAGTTGGGTGGGACCACGTGGATAATTTACTCCAACTCCCTGCAATGCAGGAATCTTTTACTCAATGTGAGATTTGAAAATATGCTCACTCCCTCAACACAAGATCTTTTAATTCTAATATTCTTTTATATTACTGGTTCAAAGGGTAAAAGAAGACTATGAAAAAACAACTAATTACAAGAGCAAATGTATCAGAACAAAAGCTACATTCACACATAATTGCTTTTAGACACTTTATTTCAAACATCACATCCTGTGCTTGCTGTCAGGTCTTTTTAAGAAAAGAAATAAAAAAAACTGCAGCTAGTTACTGTATTTAGTAAGAGCCTCCTTTGCCACCGTGTTTTCTCTATCCTTTGACTTCTCTGTGGTCACTCCATGGGCTGAGCCAGGAAACAATTTTGCAAGCACTTATATGGCTATGAGCCACGTACTGTATGAGTCAACCATTTTGCATATTAAGAAAGTTCCTCTCCATTTCCTTTCAGCAGTCTAAAACCTTCCTATGGCTACACACTGTGCTGTGCTTTTCTGATTATATGTTTGTTAACATAAAAATATTGTGAACCTTTTTAGATCCCACTACAAGAGATCGGGGGGGGGGGGGAGAGTGAGACTTTTATTTTCAGTCTGCTTAATCAGAAGTAAAATAAAATCCCTTCTCTTATTTTGTGCTTGTCCCTGTGAAAAACATTGATAAGCAGGGAGTCCAAATTACAAGAACATGCAATTATGCAAATGAAGACTTTTCCATAGATTGTCCCAATATTTTTGTGTGCATCAAGACATCTTGATGATGCCCAAGGCAAAACAGTAAATGGCACTTCCTGCAGTCCCCTCACTCAAAGTAGACAGTACTCAAGGCTGGACCTGAGGCAGAAAATCTTACAAGCACCCCTCCCACTCTGAGGCAGTAAATATATAACCATTCTAGATTAAATAACCAACAACTTGCTGCGCTTTTATTAGATCCCAGATCTGCTGCTTCGGGCAGCTGCTTCACCCTGCCTAATGGTAAAATGGAACAAACATTAATGCTGCAATCCTTATCTGAGAGGAAGCTTCACTCAATATACTGGGACTTGCTTCTAGTAAATATGCTTAGGGTCATGCTATAAAACATATACAGCATTAGAAGAGGAAGTGGAAGAGTGAAGGCCTAGGAGATGTCTTGCACATGAAATCCAATCCTCCGACCATGAAAGCTCTCCTTTGTTTTCTGACAGAGTTGCAAGATGCCAAGTCTTTAGCAAATAGGCATACAGTATCTTTTCAGTTGTATTCTGCAACCCTACCAGTACAATGAGAGCCAGCCCAAGACATTTTGGCACCTGAGGCAAATCACAAAATGGTGCCTCACCTCCTTGCCAGGGAACAAGAGGGGGAATTAAGACCTGCATTGGAATCTGCTGCCCTTGTAGATCCTGCCACCTGAGGTGGTTGCCTTGCCTTGCCTTGCTGCGCCTCATGGGGTGTGTGGTGGTCCTACGTACGTACAATCTTATATATTTTTATCATTAAGAAAACTGCACCAGGCCCAGTGATGCTTCCCTTCCTGCGGTGGGAAGGTAAATGGTGTTTCTGTGCGCTCTGGCACCAGTCACGGTCCTCCATGTGCCAGTAGCGGTATAGTCATGCTGGCCACATGACTCGGAAAGCCTTCTTGGGACAAACGCTGGCTCTCTCAGCCTGAAGCAAGATGAGTGCCGCACCCCATAGTTGCCTTTGATTGGAATTAACCGTTTACCTTTACCTTTTACTACTTAGTAAAGAGTCTTTAGGACTGAAACCCAAAGGCTAGAAACTTTCTCACGTTTCTGAACTGAGAATCAAAATGCTTGTGCAACGTGCACCTATTTGCTTTGCAACAAAGGTCACAATTTGATGTTTTAAAGGCTAGGCAAAAGGGTCAGGCAATTGAATTTAAAATATCGGAGCCCTTAACGATGGTTCAAGAGAAAGGCTCTTACAAGATGAAAGACATTAGCACAGTAGGTAACTGAGTTGCTGGGAAGATGATAATTGGAATTAATGTTGAGTCAGATTTACTAACTAACACAGGTATGTATGAAGTGCAATCTAGAATAGGTGTGGAGGGGATTCTAAAATGGTATTACCTTATATCATTCTTATATTTCATTTGTTATCAAGACAACCTTCATTGAAGTGTATCAGACTAACAGGTGCTAATGCTGGATTCAAGAACTGCTCACGGCAATACAGTGTGTTTCTATACTGTATTTCTGGGACCAGGAGCATGGCCACAAAACTAATAGGATTATGAGAGAAAAACTGACACTAAATTATTGAGTAAATATATTTTCTAACCAGTTTAATGCTGGAAAACATCATTTTATTGTTATGGATATACTTCTTTATATGAACATCTACAATGGAGTAGTTTTCAGTTTTTTGTGCAGCATCACAAAAATTATGTGCAGTCTGTCCAGAGAGCCATTCAAAACCGCATGGCAACATTTGTCCACAGACTGGAGATCTGTTTACTGAGGAGTTATAGGGTCTCATGGAAACTCTGCTATGGTGGTGGAACAGAAGATCTACCTTCGCAACACATACACCTAATATATGCTGGTAGAACACTCTGTAGACAGAGCTGTACTACAGCTGGAGATAGGGCAGCAGAATGGCTAAAACAGTTATGGGTGGTATAGGCAGCACAAGGAAGGAGCACACTTAAGCTATATCCTAAGCTGTATTGTGGCCATGTGCAGTGCTTTAGAAAAGAAAAAAAGTGCCGGTACTCACCATGAAGCTGTTACAGTAAGTGTCACACTTTTAACATGGGGGGGGGGGGTTAAGTTGCCAATACTGTGTACCCTTGAGCACCCCCAGGAAAAAAGCACTGGTTGTATCCCTGTATACACTCCAACTTAACATCAGTCCGAGAAGAATTTCTCTCTCATTGGCTTCAGGGGGAAGGGAGAATATATTTTAAATGTGCCTCTGCGAAAATGAGTACACTGCCCATCTCACCAAGACAGAGCATAAGATGTGGTGTAATCAATACACAATCAGAGCACACCACCATCAGCATAGAAACCCCACACAGGGCAACCCCAAATAAGGTGGCAGAGATGCAACAGGTCACACACTCCTAGGAGGAACACTCTGGAGATGAGAAACTACAATGGTACTTTGCAAAACAAACAAACAAAAAAAACCAGCCCGGTCTTAGGGCACAGATCAGGAGTTGAGCATATTGGTAGAACTTCTATTCCTTGCAGACAGATATGCTGCCTCTGGACTCCAGACGCAAATACCTATCGGCAAACCCCACTCCACTCCTCTCTCTCTCTCTCTCTCTCACACACACATACACACAGAGAGAGAGAGAGAGAGAGAGAGAACAGGAGCTATGGGTTGTAATCTTGAACCTATTGACAGTGACACACTGACTGCTTTGTTTCTTAAGAATTTAACAGTCTATAATGAGCTAAAGAGACAGTATGAAAGTGCATACTCAAAAACACCAGCACCACTTTCCCTTGTGGCATCAGCAATTTCTGTGAGGAATAAACATGCAGGGTGCTGAGACACAGAACTTTATTTACTTATTTATAAAACTGATGTATCACCTTTCTCTCATTTTGGCATCCATGATGATGAATGAAATATTAATGAAACATAACAATAACAGTAATTAAAAATCACAAAACAGGTGTTATATTTTAAAAAGACAGCAAAGCGGCGTAATTAAAAACACCAATGCACAGCAAATCAAATGTAGCTATCTTTTACAAGCCCAAGAGAAGACAGACTTTGCTCGTTGCTTAAAAAATAAGAGTGAAGGTGCAGGGCAGATTGCTTAGGCCAGATTTTCATAAATGGGGTGCAGCCACAGAAAAGGCCCCCCTTGTTCGACACCTGCCTACCTTCCACAGGTGGGGGCACTGGTCACCCAGGCTACTTGGGATTCCTTCCAGTAGCACCTTAGAGACCAACTAAGTTTGTCATTGGTATGAGCTTTCGTGTGCATGCACACTTCTTCAGATACTGGTTTCTGAAGAAGTGTGCATGCACATGAAAGCTCATACCAATGACAAACTTAGTTGGCCTCTAAGGTGCTACTGGAAGGATTTTTTTAATTTTGTTTCGACTATGTCAGACCAACACAACTACCTACCTGTAACTAAAGCTACAGGGGCCAAATTATTTAGGACATGGATACTTAAGCTGTGCCCTCCAGATGTTTTCAGGCAGCTTCCATTATCTGTGACCATTGACCATGCTGGGCAGGTGCTAATGGGAGTAGGGATCATCCAATACTGCAGTGGTGTCCAAACTTTTTTCAAAGAAGGCCAGATTTGATGAAGTGAAGGGCCATGAGGGCCGACCAAATGGCCAACCAAAGTTGTTAACTTTTTTTTTACGATTGAAGTTGTTGAGGTTTTTATCCCAGGATTTTATCCCAGGAAAAAAACTGCCACAGGGGCTGGATTCAACCAACCGGTGACCGGCAGGCCAGATTACTGGTAGGCCCCCAAAACGGACTTTGGACATGCCTGCAATACTGGGAGGGAAACATGTCAGGACTCCTAATTGTGCCTAGAAAGAAACTGGAAGTCACTGAAGCTCTTTATGTACTGGTATTAAATTACCAAATTCTGTCCCAAACCTGGCTGCCTGGAAAAAGGTGGGCTATAAATAAATCAATAATAATAATAATAATAATTGTTCAGGGTGATGGTGGAGGAAAGTCATGAAAGCCTATGTGAGGGATGCTTTTATAAAAAATTCTGATTCAAATCTTAGTAGTCAGTGGCTCCACAAAAAACTTTAATAAAGTAGTATTTTTCTAGCAGGGGAGAGGTGATGAGAAACTGGGGAACTCAGACTGAAATAAGGCTACAAACACATTAGAAAAGAGCTATAGCTGTAATATGTGTTAACTAAATAGAGTATCTACAGCTATTGGCCTGCCCAGTGAGTAGATAATAGTTTACATCCCCTTACTCGATTGTTCCAAACATTTATTTGACAATTCTGGTCTTGTCCATCCAAGTACTTCTATGCCCTCTGAAAAGAGTCTCCCCTGAACTGTATAGCAGTAGCAGCAGTTGGCAGTAAGGCTGCAATGCGAAGCATGTCTACTCAGAAGTCCCATGGAAGTAAATGGGGTTTACTCCCAGGTAACTGCGCGAAAACTATTCAGGGAGTGATGGGAGACAGAACCACCCGCAGGATGTACTGAGCTTCCGCATTTAACTCCTAGAAACAGCATGAAATATGACAACGCGATGCAATCAACGAACTTAAGCCAGGGAGTCCTTGGTTACTTGACGTCGGCACGGGTCCCCCGCAAGGCACCGAAAAGAGCAACCTCAGTTTATAATCCCCCAGTCCGCAAACCACCTCTGCCTGGTGCAACCTAGAACCGGAACGGACTTGCTGCTGGGATGTCTTACACACCCATCCTTTCGTGCGGTCTGCAGGCAGCACACGCCGCTCCGGCTTCAGGAGATTGTGGCTTGTTGCGACAGCAAAGGCTGCGGTCGCAACTCAAAGCTGCTGCCACCGCTGCAGCAGCAAGAGCAAGCAAGCAGCTCGCGGCTGCCTGGCGTTACCTCAGCACTTCACGAGCACAGACCGGTCGCCACGCTCGCGCTCACAGAAGGCGGCACAAGCAGAGAAGAATCTAGACAGGAGAACCCGGGGCGGGCGGGAGGGGGAGAAGAGAAAAAAGGAGGCGCGCGCGCACGCGCTCAGATGCCAAGTAAAGTCGCCGCGCGCTTGCTTTCCGCCCCCGTCCTCCGGCGCATGCGCTCCCCGCTTCGTTCCCCTCAGTCTGTTTGAACAGGAAGGCGGACATATTTGTGTGAGTCTGCCCTCCTTGACTAGCTGCTGAGGCAGCGGCGGCCGCCCCGGGGCCTCGCCGTTCTTCTCTTCGCCTCCTTCGGTTCGGCTTCCCTCACGATTTGGGAGCAGCGGCTCCTCCTCCTCCGCCAGTCGCAGCTGCGGAACAGGGGCGGCAGCAGCAGCAGGGTCGAGCGGAGTCGGGAGTCCAGCGGCCGCACCAGCTTCTCTCCCCCCCACCCCACCCCCACCGCCCGCCCCGAGAGAGAAAGAGAGACGTGAAGCCCGGCGGAGTGCGAGGGAGCGCGGCTGCTGTCGGGAAAGAAAGAGCGGGGAGGAGGAGGAGAGAGAGCGGCATAGAGGCGACGAGCGGCCGCGGAGGACCTGAGGAGGGGAAAGGGGAAAAAAGGAGGCGCGGGAAGGGAAGATGCCTTAGCCGTTACGCGGCCGTTGCTGGAGCCGCGCGTGTCCAGAGGGCAAGGCGGAGGCGGCCGCCCTTCTCTTTCTCTCTCCCCACCCCCGTGTCGCGGCCTATTCTGCAGCTGGCAACCTCCCGCCTCCCCCCGCTGCTGCAGCTCGGCGAAGCCGTGCCCTCCTCCTCCCTCAGGCCCGCGTCTCCACGGAGGGAGCTGCCCGGCCCCCGCCGCCGCCGCCGGTGACGCTCTGCTGAGAAAGTTTCCTGTTTTCATGCTAGGCCTCTCCTCTCTCTTTTTTCCCCTTTCCTCCCCTTGTTTCAAAGAAGTTGCTGCTGGGTAGCTGGCATCGGAGAGGAGGAGGAGGAGGAACCGCTACGCTGGCTGCCAGGGCGGCTGGGAAAATGTGGCTGCAGAGGCACGGGGGCCCAGGCTGGAGGCGAGAGGAGACTGGCAGGGCTGTGGCTGCAGCCTAGGCGCTGAAGAAGGGGCAGCGGGGAAGGACTGCTCCGCATCCCCAACCCCCCCCCCTACGGGAGGGGGTAGCGCCTTTGCTCCCGTTTTCGGCTTTAGCTCTCTTTCGCGCGAGGATGTGTGGCAGGGAGAGCATGAGGGACAACCCCAGCGCATCCCCAGACCTCCTTTGAGAAAGGAGGACTAGGAGAGCCAGCTCAGGGAGCACTCCTGTTTCGTTTTTTCTTTTCGTTTTTTCTGTGGATTAATAAAGCGATCACCTCTTCAGCACCATGTCGACGGGAGAAAGCTTTGACTCTCGGTTTGAGAAAATCGGAATGATGATAAAGGATCCCAAATCTGAAGTGAACTCGGACTGCTTATTGGTGAGTTGTATGTACTGCTTTTTAAAAATAAAATAAAATAAACGAACATTATCTCGGGCTCCTTCTTAGAGAAGAGAGCTTCCTCCTTGAGATTTTTTTTTTTAAAGTCTACTGACGTTTGCCTTCTGATGAAGAGGAATAAATTTATTCTGTGTGCTATGTGAGATCTATTTTTCCAAGAGGTTGCTTCTCATCTCCTTATGTCTTTCTTTAAGCTGCTGCTTTGCTTTCACTATTTGATAGGCTGCAGTAGTATTCAAAGATTTGAGAGTTAATATGCTGCAATAAAAATGTTGTTAGGTGGATTTGCTTTTATGCTGCAGCTGTAACCCAGGAAATCCTGCTGTGTGAATATTTGTACTTCTAAGGGACATGTTAAGAGTGACTTGTTTTTGTTCCCACCCACCATATTCTGGAAAATGTGGCTAATTTAACACTCATCTAATGTATTACCTCTGCTGAATAGTGCACAGGTAAACTGTGGGTTTCTAAATCTGAAAGTAAATCAAAATATTATTTCGTTCTTACATGTGAAAGTAAACAAATGCCTTAATTCAAGACATGGTAGAAAAGTGGTAGGAGTGGTGGCATCAAAACTAATCACAGATTTGTACACACAATCTTTATTTGGTTTGTTCAGAGTACATTTAAGAGTCTTTCAGCATGGTTCTATGCACGCCTACTCAAAAGTAAGCTCCAGTGAAGAGCTTACTTCCCATGAAACAAAGGCTTTGCTTTTGAATGAAAGATGAAACAAGTGAGTATCTTTGATTTAGTAGGCAGCTCTTTGTAAAAAATTCTTCTCTGAAGCAGACTGTTTTTAAAGCATTTTGACAAAACCTTTTAATACTCTATCGAAGAAGCAGCAGTTCGACTTCTCCTTAGTGCATATAAATTTTCTAGTGTTTTTTTTGTTAAGAATTGCTCAGTATTTCATTTGTGTCATTTAAGGGCTTCATTAAGGTAGAATACAACTTTATCATAGCTTCCCAGAGCCAACTAGTGTGGGAAGCTTATATGTGCAGCAGTGGGTTTTGGGTGTACTGTATAGCAATATAAAGGACTCCAGGGATTTCAATATTGTAACTGACTTGGGTCCTAAATGAAGACAGGATTCCACTAGCGAGTTCTCTTAAATAAAAAAAAATTGCAAACCCATGCCAATCAGAGGGTTGTAATATGTAAAAATTTAAGAGATCGAAGTTATTTTTGTCCATTATATGTATGACATACATTTTATAATGTACTGTATATAATATAATATTTATAATAAACTGTAACAGAGGTCGGAAGGTATGCCATCTGGTACTGAAACATGGTTCTCCAAGTATAAGTTAACTATGTGGACTAAACACATACTGATGTTGGCCTAAGTAATTTCTGTATATAGACTCTAGAATCCAGTGGTTAACTTCCTGTTAGGGCCTGTTGACATGATCCTTTCAGCCTATGGAAGCTGCACTTTTGTACAGTATTGGTTCAGATTGATACTTAGCACATGAGCTGAGCCCAATAGTATAAACATCATTGGCTATGTTTGTACATCTCTATAAGCCATAAACCATGGTTTACCATGCATAAGCAAATTGTGCCAGCTTCACTCTTCCTGCTTTTGCCAAAAGGAAAAAAAAACCCATGCAGACATGACCATAGTGTGATGTATTAAACTTTGGATAGATCATATTTGGGTACTTAATCATAACTACAGCTTTTCAACTTACGTTGTATGAACAGTTTCTGTTATAGTTCTAGAATATGTAAGCATGGGAATCTCAAGGAAAATCTTAAGGTGTAGTAGAGCATTTTCAATGTTTGTTTGAGATAAAGCTAGAACTGATGGAAACAGTGTAATTCACACTGAACCTTATCTATATTTTGTAGTCATCTTATAACATTTGTGTAGTGATTATAGACCTAAAATTTAATTATAATAGACAAAGTGGGATCCATAATCTTTGAAAAAACATTAAGGGAATTCTGTAAGAAATAGTAGGTCAAATAGTAAGTAGAGTCCCTCCCTTCAGTGGCCCCTCTCTTCCTTCCTTTTTAAATAAGGGCTCTGATAGCTGTGGATTAACCTCCAGTCATGGTGAGGCTGCTTGTAAATGGGTGGGAGAGATTTGGAATCTGTCGCATAATATTGGCCTTTGCTGTGATACTGTTTCTGGTTAACTTTGAAGCAGCTACACAGCTGACTGTTGTTGCTAAGCAACAGTCCTACATATCTTCATTTCTTTTCTTATAAGGCAGGGCACTTTTACATACCTTGTTCATGGGTGTTGTATGGGCAATTCATGTGGCAGTACATGGCAACTAAATACCCCTATTGCATGCTTCTGGATAAAGGCAATGAATGTTTTCATGTTTGTGATAAAAACATTTAAAACATTACTCTGAATCAAGTAGATAGCCTTCACGGAAAAACATTTTCTAGCAGTAACCACAGATTGGTAATATGTAAACTAGGCCTCAGTATTTAATTTTTGGGCAATGGCAGGAAATGTGTATGGGACATACTGAATATAGGAAGTTGAGTCAAACTATTAGTCCATCTTATTTAGTATTAGTTACAAGTAGGTAGCCGTGTTGGTCTGAGTCGAAGCAAAATAAAAAAATTCCTTCAGTAGCACCTTAAAGACCAAAATATAAACTTAGTTGGTCTTTAAGGTGCTACTGAAGGAATTTTTTTATTTAGTATTGTCTACTACACTGATTTGACAGCCATTCTCTAGGGTTTCACACAGCAGCCTTCTTCAGCTGTTTTGAGAGATAACAAGGGATTGAATCTAGGAACTTCTATATGCAAAACATGTGTTCTACTCCTCCATTACAGTCCTGCGTGGGTGAACAAATGATAGACTCTCTACTCTCTTTCTTATTCGTGCCATCTTTTGTTCCCTTGTTTGCCTTTCCCTCCCTTTTTGACTCCTGCATCATCTTCCCTTTCCTGTAGGAAACCCCAGTGTATTAGTCTAATATACATATGGTAGGTAGTTTTATATTTTTCAGAAATGTTTTAATTAAGCTTCTGCTCTGCAGCATATCTTTAGTTTACAGAAAATAATTGATGTTTCTCTAGGTGTGTGTGTGAGTGTGTGTACTGTGATGCTGATTTCCTACTTAGCCAAATGCCAGATGTGAGGTGGTAAGGATAGTGATCTCACCCATTTTTTGTATCTAAGCCTGGTTAGGGAAGCATCTACATTTATTTCTCAGCAAGTATGTAATGCTTCTGTGGACAGAGCTGGATTTAACATTAGTCCAGTAGGAAATCTTCAGCATCTACCTTTGGATACCATTCTCTTTGACAGCTTCCCTTTAAGATGAGGTCTGAAAGAATTTTGCAGAACAAAAAATGTGTTATAGACTTGTTCATTTGCATCTGTTCAGGAATGCAGATATGTTTGTCCAGGAATTTATATAATCTAGTACATTACTACAGGTCTGAGATAATTAGTGAAGAAACCTGTAGGCTTCATGTAGCCCTCAGCTACCTTGTGAAGTTAATGGTGTCATCTTGAATTCCTATATTTATTTTTATCATCAAATGTTGTGTAACTTACAATTGTAGAAAATATAATGAAAAAAACCTAATTCATGAAAATTTTAAATAAAAATGCCTTAATTTTATTAAAATATTTATAAGTTTATCCAGTGTTAGGGATGGATGTGCAAGCTGCTGAACTGTTAGGTACCCAAGTATATTATTTTTGCAAGTTGGAGAAAATAAAGGGGGTGTTTGGAAATAAACAGTGTAGTAAACAAAATTAAGGATTAAGTATTTGTATTATATGCATTGTCCATATTTCATGTTATAGTGAAGTAGGGGTGGAGAACATGAGGCTTTCTAGGTGTTGCTGGAATACAACTCCATTTCCCTTGACCATTGGCCATATTTGCTGGGGCAGCTGGGAATTAGCATCTAATAACATTTGGTGGGCCACATATTCCCTGCCCTTGTAAACACAGTTACCGGTAATGGTTTACTGTGGACATATCGAGATTTCCACTTGATCCTCACCAGTGACTTAGCATTACTGTATCCAAACCAGGAACAAAAAAGCCATCATCAGGAAGCCATGAACAAATCTTTGTTTCAAATCATGGTTTGCTTGGAGCCAAACAAGCCACTATCTTTTATTTTGGTATAATTAAGCCAGGGATTTGTGGTTTCAGTGTTCCCACAGGGAGGAGCAAGGCAGAAGCCATCTACGCATACATGATAAACTATTAACATGCCAACTGAGCAAATATGTAGATAATTCTTATGTAGAATTATCAATCAGAAATGGGAGAAACTTAATTCTGTAAAAGCTCATAAAATATCCCTAGAATGTAATAAAGTTGTAGCAGTACCTTTGGTGCTCAGTTACTCCTTAATACTATTGGTTGAACTTTTTATTCTGTACTGTGGTGTTTTTTTAATTCATCGGATTTGGTTGTCACAGCAAACCATAACATAGCATGACAAGAATGAACCTCAGCCTTGCTTCCCCCCACCACATCCCAGATGCAAGGAATTCAGAAGTGTTCACTTCCCTTGACATGCTGTCCAACCTATAAACTGGTTAATGTTAACATTAGCTATGGTTTGTTAGAAACATGCCAACTTTATGCCATGGGTACAAAGATAACTTGTTTCCTTCTGTGGTTAATGCTAACCACAATTTGCTTCTGACTTTGTCCAAAGCTTGAAGTGATGCAGAAGCAGACCTCTTCACTTCCATAATGACAGCTTATCATGTGCAGCGAAACCCAACCAAAATTTGCAGTCCTTTGGCAGTATGCAACATCTACCTGTGTCTATCAAAAGGCTCTAAAATAGTTGTGTGTACCTTGACATTAGTTGACCTTGTATCTTGGGTACCTAATTATAAGTTTTCATCCCCAGTGCTCTGCTGATTGGGCCTAGATCCTTACACTCTCAGTCAAATTGGAATAAGCAAATGGCAACAAGAAGGTCCTGATTTGCCGGGCAACATTCTCTCTCAGATAGATAGATAGATAGATAGATAGATAGATAGATAGATAGATAGATAGATAGATTTGTGTGTGTGTGAGAGAGAGAGTGATGCTGATGCTGTGGTGCTGCCTGGTCTGGTAGTGGGGCAGCAAAAAAAAAAAAGGTGCCTAGACAATTTGTTTTGGTGCCCACAACCTAGGTCCCAGGAGCCACATGTCTCCTAGCATTGCTATCTCAGTTTTTATCACTGGCTCCTGCTTGTGCAATGGGGCTTTCCTCTTTGCCCCACATGTACCCCTGAGATTGATTTGGGGGCTCAAGAGAACCTCCCAGAACACCATGCAGGGGGAAGGGGGATTATTTTGTCTGGCAAGCTGCTATGCTCACACAGCATAGCTGCCAAGTTATCCCTTATTTTAAGGGATTTTCCCTTATGCTGAATAGGCTTCCTCGCGAGAAAAGGGAAAACTTGGCAGCTATGTCACACAGACTGCACATTTGTGATAGTGGAATTTAATTTCAGCACTGTGTACTTAAACTTCCAAAAATATTTAGATAAAACCACTTACCAATGACTCCTGAGTAAACATGGCAGTCATGGGATAAGAGAACAGGTTCTCTTATGTATCAGTTATTTTTTAAAGAACAGGAAGTGAAGAATAGAAATAAGTGGACAGTTCTCACAATGAAGAGGTGTAAGAAATGGGCACCTTCAAGGGAACCCATGTTTTAAAACTTGTTCTTGTAAATGACTTTGAGTTAGAGGTGAGCAGTGAGACTGCCAAGTTTTCTGATGACATCCAATTGTTCAAGCTAGTAAAGGCTATAAGAGTTTGCAAGGAGCTCCAAGAGGATCTCTAAACTATAGGAACAAATGACAAAATATAAGCAAATGTGGTACAGTGTAAGTAAATGTAACATGATGCACAACAAATCCTAACCACTTACACATGGCCGAAGTGGCAGTGACTGACCAGAAAAGAAATCTTGAGGTTGTGATATAGTTCAGAGAAAATGAGTTCAGAGAAAATGTTGAATCAGTGTGCTGCAACTGTGAATAATGGGAATTCCATGTTGGGAATAATTAATAAAGAGATTGATAATAAAACTATCAATATCATGATGACTTTTTAAAAAACAAATGCAGTATGCCCACATTTGGAATATTTTGTACAGTTCTGATCACTCACCTCAAAACAAAACTGGATTTCATTACCATAAGATACAGTTACAGCCACTAACTTGGGACAGCTTTAAAAGAGGTTAGACAAATTCACAGAGGAAAAGGCTATGGCTGCTACCGGTATAGGAAGGAATTGGGCTGTTCAGGCAGATGCTTTCAGTGTAAAGATGATAATTCCTTTTGAGGCATATGATGTGGGTATGTCCTGTGGAGGTATATTTTTCATCATAAATTGTAGTATTTTGTTTTGGTAAAAATCCTTGATATTTGCAAATGATGTTGTGTTGTGGGGTTGAACTATAAGGACTTGCCTTGTCCACATGTGGACAGTCAATGGACCCTGCAAGTCATTAGTTTCAAACAGACATAAAAGGATGAACACCTACCATCCATTGCTCAATGGGTTGAAAATCTTACATCATTTTCTACATTTGAATGCATATCTTATAATCATCAGTTGTTTGGATATCTTTTTGGACATATGGACTTTCCCCCCTGCTGGTTCAGAGATCAAGGGTCCATCTAGGACAGTCTCTTCCCCTTTTTGCTTTAGAAGTATTCTGTTCATGCACTGCAGGGGGTTGGACTAGATGACCCTCACAGTCCCTTCCAACTCTACAATTTTATTATTATGATTTTATATGTGTTTAAACTAGGATTTATGGATCATTCTTAATGTGGGCTGACATTTCTTTCAACATATGTTTTTCAAAAGATAGCTGCAATGATTTACCATACTTGATCTTAAAAAACGTTCAGGTGAAAGAGTTCCCAGTCTCTAATATCAATTTTGGTCTTACATTTAATCTTTTATTAAAAATAAATACTGTTAATTTTAAGCAAACTTATTTGTGTGGATATATATTCTTGCAAACAGTGTAATTAAGGAAAGAGTGCTCCCAACCGGTAATACCTCAAAGAGAGTAAGAAACCTATTAACATGAATGTCATTTTTAATTTTATCTCCCTTGTAAATGTTACAGTTAGATAAAATATGGAGACATCAGACATTGCTTTTATAGACCATCAGAATAAAATTACTATTTTTTCTATAATGTAAAATCACTTACCGGTAATCCCATTTAAAAGTGTGTCTGATCATGTATTTAAAGCCTGGGGGAAAATATTCTTCCACTCCAGTCTAATTGTGTCCACAAAAGTTTATAGTTAAAGTGTGTTTAGGGAAAAAATAATCTTTGTTAAGTGATCTTGAGTGTACACTTTAGAGACAGCTGATGTGTGTTTGGTTTACTTCTTGGCAGGCTTCAGAAAGGGAGAGGAACACTATCTCTTTACACCCCATGATAGTGAGGGAAGAAAATGGTATGTCAACACAGTGAATTGATTTAGAAGAAAAGGGCAATTTAAATGAAGTTTTCTAATGAAAATTGTTCATTTGCTTCCTAACATAACTTTTAAACCATGTTAATTTACAATTTGTTGTTGTAGTTTAGTCGTTTAGTCGTGTCCGTCTCTTTGTGACCCCCCATGGACCAGCGCACGCCAGGCACTCCTGTGCGTGCAACTAGATGGGGTATTACTTGTAACTGTGCGTTACAACTAGATGGAGTATTACTTGAAATTTCATTCTACCAATCAGGTTTTGCATTTCTTGTTGCACTTTGTCTTTAAAGTATTTCCATATAGGGTCTGCCTTACTACCAGCATCTGACAGTTTATAAAGTCACCAGTGCAACCCTATAAAACAAGGTGGGCAACTTTCCTTTTTCTTTTCAGGACTGCATTTTCTTGGGGAGTAATCTCTTCCAGGGGCAGAATGCCAGCAGTGGGTGGACCCAGAGCTAATGTTGGAGAAGCAGAGAAGAATTGGGAGAATGAGAGCGTTCTAGATTAACTAATTAACACCACCTTGTTTCAGATTTCATCATAGCTACCTCAGATTCCCAATTCTTTGCAGGTTTACTAAAAAATAGTGCTCAAATATGTATACGAAGGATTTTGTTTTTGTTGTTACATCAGACCAACGCAGCCACTGTTCTTGAAAGAAATTGAAAACAATTTTTTTCTGATTAATGCTCTCTGTACACTCAAAAGACATGTGGCAGAAACTACCAATTTGTTGCTGGACAGCCGTACAACTGGTGGTGTACAACTGTAGAAAAAGTTAAATCATGTCAATTTTTGAAACAAAATATTGCCCTTCTGTTGTTTAAGACCCTGTATTTTTCTTAGCTTTTTGAAGTTTGCTTTCCTTCTATGTAGTGTCATAACAAACAACAGTTAAGGAATTATGATGGGTTAGAGAAGTGGGACAGTTTCAGGAAGTATCTAGGAATGCATAAAGTGAGGCTTTGGTTCCCAAGCTGCAGATTGTCCATTTGTGCTATAGTTTTATCCCGAGAAATATGACTCATTGACTCAGTGGGGCTTTCTCCCAGATAAGTTGGCATAGCATTGCAACTACATCATAAATATGGGAATATAGGAACCCACACATTAGACATTTTTTTCTTGTCTTCTTTCTAATGTTGCAATCTTCTGCTTCGTTCTGTTCCATCCTCATAAAAAAGATAGGGAACAAAAACAAAATGCTTATGGATGATAGCAAACAAGATCTTTTAGTTACTCAGCAGAGTCATTTAAAGAGTATAAATTGTCATATTTGAGAAATGATCAACTTGTTTCTTCACGTACATAGAAATACCACATTTATCTCATTGTATCTGGTAAAGGCATTGATTGAGTTTAGAGATCAATTAGTAGCAAGTTTATATCTGAATTATTATTAACCCAAGAGAAAATACTTAGTTTTAAAAATCCAATTTAAATGTTAAAAAATCCAAAGCTTTAAAAGATGGATATTCACCCTGCATGTAGCCGATTGTCAGTATTATTTATTTTACTGCTAATTAACCCCCCCCCCACGAGCCCACTAGGACCTTCTTTGGATCTGACTTCTTAACTCCCTGATGTCCTCCCACTCCTCCTTGTTTGACCACCCTCTCTGTGGGCCTCATGATATGCATGTGCATGTGTATATCTGGGGAAGAGCCAGCTATGCATTTTTACTCAAAAGAACCCCATTGTGTTCCTTAGAGCTTGCTCCCTAGTAAGTGTATTTAGGAATGCATGTTTTGTGGTACAAATTACCCACCCAAGCAGTTCCATACATTGTGGGAGAGGGAGAAGTAAATAAATCTTCTTGCTTTCCTCTTCATCACAGGTTCAGGACTTGATAGTAGTGCTAGACTCCTGAGGTTCAGGATTAGGTGAGGGGGATTAGGTGATGGGGAAATTACTCCACTGAGCTTCAGCAGTCTTATAAACTATGGGGAGAATTTACCTGCTGTTCTCTCCCCTCCTGCCCACTGCTGTTTCCAGATCTTTAGCTTATTAGCTAAAAGGACCATTCACATTAACAGGGTTACCAGACATCCCCGTTTCCCGGGGACAGCCCCCAGATTCGCAAATAAGTCCCTGGACAAATTTCATTCCCGGAATGTCCCCAGATTTCATCTAATGTCCCCGGGAAACACAACAGTGGCAGTCTCAGCAGCCCAGAGCAGTTGGCTCTGGCTGGCTTCAGGAGCTGCTCAGAAGTCCCCATATGATGGTGGTGCAGGGGCTCTAAGATGCAGTTTCCGGGCTGCCTCCACCTTCCCTGACCCCAGCAACTAAACTGTGAAGGGAGGCTTCATGCTGCCAATTGGAGAATCCTCCCAACTCCTACTTGCGTGCAAGCAGGAGCGGGGCAGGGATCTCTCAGCTGGGAAGGGAGGCTTCACGCTGCCTATCAGAGCTTGCGTGCAAGCAGGAGGGGGCAGGGATCTCTCAGTTAGGCAACAAGAAGCCTCCCTTGCCAGTTGAGGGATCCCATCCCCTCCTACTTGCACGCAAGCTCTGATAGGCATAAGTAGGAATTTGGATGGGGCTACTCCAAAAGGCAATGTGAAGCCTCCCTTCCCAGCTGAGGGATCCCTGCCCCCTCCTGCTTGCATGCAAGTCAGAATGGGATTGGGGCTGCTCCATTGGGAAGGGAGACATTGCGCTGCCCGAGCCTTGCTGCCTTCTCCACTTTCCATGCCTGATCCACTGCACACCGCTTCCCCACCACCACCACTGAAGAACCAACAACTCAGGGGCTGCTCAGGCTCATGGAGAAAGGAGATAGAAGCCTCGGAGGAAGGGGAATTGTGGCGGTTGAGGTCAAGGCGGCGGCCGCCTCTCTGCCACCACCATTGCTGCAGCTTCAAGGTCCTGAACGTGTAGCAACTAATTAATTAATTCATTAATTAAAGTGTCCCCGGATTCATTGAAAATATCTGGTAACCTTACATTAAGAGGCAGTATGTTTCTGCATACCAAAACAGGAGAAGGCCATGCATTTAAGAACAAGAGCAGAACAAAGGCAGAACAGAACCCAGCATCCTGTTCTCCTAGTTGCCGACCAGATGTCTATATTAAGAATACTATATTAAAAAAGGCTGTTGCTTTGCCTTTCTTGTCTGTTGTGTAAGCTTTTTGGAGGCATTTAGTTTTCCACTACTGAAAACAAAATGGTGTACTTGATTAACTTTTGGATTGATCCAGCAGGGCTTTCCTTGTGCTATTATCACATTCCCATTTGTTCTCAGATATCAGGCGCCTTCCAATATCTGAGCTGTATATTTTCATAGTTTAGTCATACCTTGATTTAATAGACAAAATATCTGGGACAAAGGACACTAAAACAATTAGACTTTTATAACCAAATTTCACAAGCTGAGAAATAAAATAATTAATGATAATAAGGCTTCTGGGCAATCAAAATTATCAAGGAACTGGAGCAACTCCTCTGTGAGGAAAGGAAACATTTTGGGCCTTAGTTTAAAGCAGGGGTGGGAAGTTTTTTTGCTTCTTGGGCCAGATTCTTTATCAGGATCAGACTTACGGATGGTGTCACCCATCTGTCAGTTGCATAGCTGCCAAGTTTTCCCTTTTCTCGCGAGGAAGCCTATTCAGCATAATGGAAAATCCCTGAAAAAAAGGGATAACTTGGCAGCTATGGTCAGTTGCTTGATGTCACAGTGATGGTGAGTGATTTGGCACTTTGAAGTCTCATAGTGCATTGCAGGTAGTAAAGCGCTGCTAAAACAAAGGTGTTTTCCTCCATTTACATTTAGCCCTGCCCAGCTGGTAGGATTCAACTGTTGCTCATCAGTTGATGAATGGGGGTTAAATCCTGCTATATTATTGAGTGTTCCAGTTCCCTGCAGGATTGAATCCCAACTCTCTGCCAGAGAGTGACATCAGTTGGTTGACAGAGATGTTCAGTTTTGGGGAAATGGCTCTGTCAGCCAAATAGGACCCACTGAGGGGCCAATATTTACTGCCATGTTTTAAAGAAAAGGCAAGTAAGAGGGCACATTATAAAGGTTTGTGAAATTATGCATGGTGCTGAGAAATTGAATAGGGAAAAGTCTTTCTTCCCCTCTCATAACACTACAACTCACTGAATCCAATGAAGCTGAATGTTCGAAGATTAAGGGCAGATAAAAGAAAGTACGTCTTACAAAACAATTTGTTCTTACAAGAGGTAGTGACAGCTACCAGTCTGAAAGCCTTTCAAACAGTGTCTCCTAATTGCTGGGGCAACCCAGTTAGATAGGCGGCATATAAATATAAATATTATTATTATAATTCCCACCAGATGTCTAATAGAAAAAGAACTACCAGACTTTTGGAAGACATCTGAAGGCGACCCTGAGGGACGCGGGTGGCGCTGTGGGTTAAACCACAGAGCCTAGGGCTTGTCGATCAAAAGGTCGGCGGTTCGAATCCCCGCGACGGGGTGAGCTCCCCTTGCTCGGTCACAGCTCCTGCCATCCTAGCAGTTCGAAAGCACGTCAGAGTGCAAGTAGATAAAAAGGTACCGCTACAGCAGGAAGGTAAACAGCGTTTCCGTGTGCTGCTCTGGTTCACCAGAAGTGGCTTTGTCATGCTGGCCATATGACCTGGAAGCTGTACGCCGGTTTCCTTGGCCAATAACGCGAGATGAGCGCCGCAACCCCAGAGTCTGTCACGACTGGACCTAATGGTCAGGGGTCCCTTTAGCTTTACATTTAATGTTTAATAGATTATTGTATTTTAATATTCTGTTGGAAGCCGCCCAGAGTGGCTGGGCAAACCCAGCCAGATGGGCGGGATATAAATAATAAATATTATTATTATTACAGTATTTATTATTATCTAACTGTGAACCACCAATTTAAAAGACAGATTCAGACGATTAGAAAGATTCATGGAGGATACGACTTTCAACTTCTACTGGCCATGATGGCTCTGTTTTGCTTCCACTGTTCAAAGTATGCCTCTGAATTCAAGTTGCTAGGAATCGCAAGTGAGAAGAGTACTTCTGTGCTCAGTTTCTGCTTGCAGGCTTCCCATGGGCATTTGGTTGGTCCAGCAGGACTCTTATGTTCTTATGACTGCTCAATCAAAGCAGTTTGTCATAATCCCTTACTAATAGGAGTAAGACATGCTGCATGTGAGAGTCTAGGAAATGGGGTAATTATCCAGCCCTGGCATTGGAAGAGAAATAATAGCACATCTCTGACCTTCCTTCACCTAAATCTCACACGGGGACCTAGTCTCAGATCAAAATAGTTTTTACTAAATGTTCTTCCAATATTATTTGGATTATATGTGTTTGGGGATAAAAGTAATGTAGGTAAATGAGAATCCTCTTCTTGAACCTTTGAGGTAGGCATAGGTTGACGGGGTGGTGATGGAATCTTCACTGGATTCAAGCCCTATATGCCCTTTGAACTTTACTAAGTAGAATGCTAAGAAGAGAGTTTGTATTTGGGGTCCCTTCTACACACGTTGTTTATTAAATATGAAACTTAAACTAGACATTATTTTGATGGGGCACCAAGTAGGTCCATTTGACACAGTTCAGTATACTTGTGCTCCCTCAAACTTTAGCTCTTGCCCTATAAGTGCTTTTTCTCTCCTGCATTCAGAGTCAAGCTCCTCTGCCCCACCTGTGACCAACTTTTTACTTCTTTATATATCTCATTTTGTAGACGGTAGTGTGATGAATTATTTAAACTTCTTGTATTCTTTAAACATTTTAAAGCCTGAGAAGTTGTATATAGCTAATGCATACAAATTGTGTTCTAAAGAAAACATCACTTTTGTTCTTCAGGATGGATTAGATGCATTGGTGTACGATTTGGACTTTCCTGCCTTAAGAAAAAATAAAAACATAGACACCTTTTTAAACAAATGTAAGTATATGTCTTTGTATATATGTTTACAGGATTTCTGGTGTTGATAATGTTCCAATATACAGCTTTTTTATAAAAAGAAAAGGAATTTTATGTGGTTAGCAGTATGCATGGAAATATCTTTTTCTCACCTACATATGTATTATCACAGAGTTGTTACTGCCATGAACTTGTTGGAGGAAGCATGGGCTTAAAATTAAAGCAAAGCTGGGAAAAGAGAGGCAGATGTGGCAATTCATGCTGTGCATGTAATGAGTAGGCCTGGGCAATGTTTGTATCAATTCATTGCCTGAAAATGGTTTAAAGTTAAAATTGCAAGACTAGTTTCAGAATTTTGGAAGAGACAATGTATTGTGAATCCCCACTCAGCCCCAGCTGCAGCCAGCATCGTGCTCTTCAATCCAGAGAGCCCAGCCAGGCCACCTGATGGTCACCCACTCCCTCCCTTCCTCCGCAGCCCAGCTGCCAGCCCCTGGAGCCCAAGACAAGAGTGTGGCTTGCCAGTCTGCGCCTTAATTTGTTTCTCTGGTTGTGTGAGTGCCGGCAGGCTGTCTCCTCCCTCCTTCCTCCTTGCGCTGATCACTGAGCAGAATGGAGGCACCTCCTGTGACTCACGTAGCACTCCAGAGGGTGGCTCCCAGTAGCTGTGGTTTCAGGGTGAGCCGTGGCCCGTGGCTGTGTGGAGGGTGGTGGCTTATCTGTGGCAGTTCCAAGGCTTTGGAAGGCCCTCTCTGTGGAAATCCACCTGGCTTCTTCTATGTTGCCTATTTCTATAAAAATATAAAATGATTTTAAACAAACAAACTTTAAAAAAGTTGTTATTTTTATTCCTGTTTTTCTTTTTCCCCTTTAAAAAAATTAAATTGCTTTATTGAAATTATAAATTAAAACTTACAAATCAAACCAATCAAAACATGTTCAAATCAAAATCATACATCAAATCAAAATCAAAGCACATCATAATCAAACATACATACAATGATGACTTGTTATGGCAGTAAACCAGAGGACTCTTTCATATTTTCACATTTGCTTACTGTCCTGGTAATCTTACATTATACAACTTGGTAGTCTAATTGCTTAACTTTTAAAACATTATAATTTTGGATTTCCTCTTCATATATGCCAAAATATTTATCATTTTGTGGGCAAGCCACTATTTTATTTCAATTTAAATGTCCTAACTGCAATGGGAGAATGATAGTATAGTATAGTATAGTATAGTATAGTATAGTATAGTATAGTATAGTATAGTATCAATTTAATGGATGTTTAAAGATGATGTTTTTGGTGCATTAAGTTGTCCAAGTGTTACCTTATGTGTTTGAATAGCGTGAAATCAGAGGTTTCCTACTTGGTAAGTTCATTCCTTTGGAATGTAGGAAGTTGCCTTATACTGTGTTGGACCATTGGTCCATTTAGGCAGCAGCTCTCCAGTGTTTCAGACGAGGTACATTCTGAGCCCCACCTGTACATGCTTGTGATTGTACCTGGAAATTTTTCCATGCAAAGCAGGTGCTCTGCCACTGATCTACAACCCTTTTGCCTTCCCAGCACTGAAAATTTACAATAGTTTATCTGTGGCTTGGGGAGGCACACTCTATATGTATATCTTAATAAGGATTGTAATTTGTCAGTATTCTAGGATGTAAATATTGTTCCTTTGAACCTTTCATTAGAAAAGTCTGTTTCAGTTGCTGTGTTCTGCAACCACAGAACTGAAATACTTTTTATATAATCTCATGCCAGTGTTGACCCATGTAGATTAAAATAGAATGTTACCAAATTTGGAGTTAGACTATTTGACCACTGGGAATTTAAATTAATGCAGTTTATTGGATGATGATTTTTAAAAATGCAGAATTCCTGCTTTTATTTTCATGGTAAATTTGTTTTTTAACATAAAAAAGGCCAAAAACTGGAATCTTATTTTAGTATCTAGTTTGTAACCTAAATAGCTGTTATGCTATTTGATGAATGCAGATTTGTCTAGTCTAATTACTAGTCTAATTACTTGTTTCATATATTTCATAAATTAAAATTGAACTTCTCTCCTGACCTGTTCCTACAGTGAGTTGTTTTATTGTGCATTTGGTATTTATATGTTGCCATAGGAATGAAAGTAACTTCGAAAGGAGATATTTGCAGTAAAGAAAAAAAGAGCTTTAAAAAAAGCAAACTCTTGTCTTTAAACAATTTGTGTATTTAACAGGCAACAGATGTTGCAAGAAATTACCAGCAAATGAAATATGAATAGAATGAGATGTTTACCCAGTACATTTTTCTTATATTTTTAAGATTGCATGTGTGCTTATGTCTCATGGTGTAGTTTTTTTAATTTATATTTTCATCACAGATAAAGACACAATAAACAAAATCAGAGATCTGCGTATGAAAGCTGAAGATTATGAAGTGGTGAAAGTGATTGGCAGAGGTGCATTTGGGGAAGTTCAGTTGGTAGGTTTACGTTTTGTGTATGAATAAGGCTAGCATTTATAAAAGAGGCAGCTGCAATTGTAATGAAAAAACAATGCTTACATGTGCACCGTATATTTGTGGTGATTTTCCATTTGATCCCATGACACTTCATGTTTTTTTTTAAAGTTACTTGTAAGCAATCACAAAGCTCTTTTGATGAACAAGCATAGCAGGACCAAAACAGTAAAAAATGGCCCTGATTTTAAAGACACCTATTAACCACAGGCTTTTGTGGGTGCCATGGTGCCTGCTAGTGCTGGGTTAGTGATATCTACTGTGTGTCTTCAACCAGGTACACCAGACCAAGCACATTACAGTACCTTTCAGTCATAAAATCATTCAACATTTCCCATAGATATGCCAAGCCATGCCATGACCTTGCTGCTTTTTCCAGGGTCACAGTGCTAAGGTTTTTCAGGTTTACAAATGCGTTGACTATGCTCTGGAGAGCTTGAGAAGATCAGGGGTGCTGTCTGTCTTTATGTGAAATGCAGAAGGACCTGCCATGCAATACTTGGGTATTGCATATTGATTGATGAAAGGCATGTGTAGCATATTCATGTAGACTAAGCTTTGCCTTAAATTTTAATTTATGGTAACATTTTCTTCATCTTAAAATTTGTTTTTAAAGGTAAGACACAAGTCATCACGGAAGGTTTATGCCATGAAGCTTTTGAGCAAGTTTGAAATGATAAAAAGATCAGATTCTGCATTCTTTTGGGAAGAAAGAGATATCATGGCATTTGCGAATAGCCCTTGGGTTGTGCAGGTATATTGACTATTTTTTGATGTGTTTATACCATTAGTTTTGCTGAGTAAGGAAAAGTTCATTTTTCAGTAAAAGTGCTAATTTACAGATTTTAGCAAGTTTAAGTATGTTTGCATTTGCTGTTCCAAGTTGTGCAGTGCATATAAATGTGATGATTACTAAAAATAGAAAACCCGAGTGAATAATTTTTAAATATCTTGGGCAGAATCCGGCATATAAGACGACTGGGCGTATAAGAAATACGACCCGGCGTATAAGGCGACCCCCCCCCATCTTTTGAGAAGATTTTCCTGGGTTAAAAAGTAGTCTTATACACAGGAATATACAGTAATATGCTGTCCTGTTTGTTCTCAGGCTGGTAACCATTGTTTCCTTGTTCAGATGAAACAAGGAAACTATGGATAAGTAAGTCCTTCCTGGTTTAATTGCAGCTTGCTGCAAGTGTATTTTCAGATAAATAAGGCATTGTATTTAGATGGTAAACTGGTTCTTCCTTTTGGTTGATACACATATTGAACAGCAATGAATTGCTAATACTTTAAATGTTAACAAATCTAATTGAGAGGAAGGCAATAATGATGAACGCAACACACAGTAATCTTAGTTTTATTTCCTTTTACAGTTATTTTATGCATTCCAAGATGACCGCTACCTTTACATGGTGATGGAATACATGCCTGGTGGGGACCTAGTGAATTTAATGAGCAACTATGATGTTCCTGAGAAATGGGCAAGATTTTATACTGCAGAAGTTGTTCTTGCATTAGATGCAATTCACTCAATGGGCTTTATTCACAGGTGCATATGCTATTTTTATTAATATCTGAATACCTTCAGTATTCTATATGGAGTGCATTACAGTATAATCAGTTGCATGTTTAAAATATTTTTTGAACATTTATTCTAAATAGCCAGAATTTGCCCACTTTCTTACATGTTTGGGCTTGTCAGTGGCAGCCATTTTGGGCAGAAACCATGGATGGAAAGAGGAAAGGAGGCAAGGATTGAACAAATCAATTGAACAAATCAAGAAGCAGGAAAGATTGGACAGGGAGAAGCTTTTTCCTTTGTTTGTCTTTTGCTGGTTGGCTGCAGAAGTTTGTGGTGGAAACCAGGGAGGGAGAGATTTATGCTAGTATAGATGAGAAATTCCAAATTCTGCAAAATCCAAACTCACTCCCCCCCCCCAATGGATCTTGGATTTGGGTTACACAAATAGACTTCTGATTATGTTGCCACTTCTGATTATGTTGCCAATAAGGTAAGGTGAGGCTCTACCACAGGGGTTGGCAAGGTTTACCGGCCATGGGCTGGATCACTCCCACGGAGATTGTCTGTGGGCCAGACTGGCGCAGCATGACACCGGAAATTGCCAGAAATTGCTTCTGCACATGCCCAGATGCTGAAAATCGTACCTGTACAAGAACCGATTTTTGGCGTCTGGACATGCACAGACACAATTTCTGGTGCCGCTCGGTGAGTCCCTGCACCAAGCTACACTGGTTTAGCGCAGCATGCGGGGGACTTGCCGAGCAGGTGGCTCGGTTCAGGGGCGGTTTGTGGGCCGGTAAAATGGTCTTCGTGGGCCGCATCTGGCCCATGGGCCGCACGTTGCTGACCCCTGCTCTACCATATGCTGAGAGAGAGAGAAGAGGGAGGGAGAGGGAGAGAGAGAGAAAGAGAAAGAGAGAGAGAGAGTAGTGGGGAAATTAAAACGTGTAGTTTTGCAATGTATTTTGTGTTAAGAGATACAGAGGCAGCTTCACATTGAACGAAAGTCAAGTTTAAGAAATACTACGGTGGCACTGGAAGCTTAGCCTCTTCCTAAAGAAAATTTCTGTCCTCTGTCTCATTTTTAATGGTGATATGCTCATGGCAAATTATGCTGCCAGTGGACTTTTAAAGGGGTCAGGCAGCTGGTGATTGGAAAGACCTCTGAGACCCAGGAGAGCCACTCACAGTTGTGTAAAGCAGTTTCATTTGTTTGTGTGTTTAAATCACAGTTAGAGGAGGAATTTGCTCAAGGAAGAGGATAATGGCCAAAGGTTGGTTCTAAGTTTGCTAGCTGTTGGTTGTTAACCATCTTATGTGGCAAGACGTTTATGTAGCATAGGTGGGTTTTTAAAAAATATATAAAACCTAGATTGATTTGCTTTCTTTTCAGAGATGTAAAGCCTGATAATATGCTGCTAGATAAATCTGGTCATTTAAAACTAGCAGATTTTGGTACCTGTATGAAGATGAATAAGGTTGGTATGCTTTTTTTATTTAAAAAAATCTGAATTAACTTCCATGCTTTTGGAAGTAATATTTTTCTGGAAGAATGTTACTTGGATATCAATTTTGCCTAAATTTTAGATACTTGGAATACTGATGTGGTTTTTTTTAGTTTATTGCTTGTTTAAAATTTTTTGGGCATGTTTTAAAGTGTTGCTTTTATTGTATATGCCAGTAATTGTATTGTTTTATTCTTTTTGTAAACTAAATAATTTTTATGAAATAAATAAAATTCTTAAGATTTAAAGTTTAGCTTACATTTTTGACACATTTCCCCAAGGAAATCTAGGAAAATGTTTTGCTTCAAGATACTTTTCAGATCTTAGGTGAATTCTACAGAGTGCCTGTTTTAAATAGCTCCTCTCTTTTCTTTATAGGAAGGCATGGTACGATGTGATACAGCTGTTGGAACGCCAGACTATATATCCCCAGAAGTATTAAAATCTCAAGGTGGTGATGGTTACTATGGACGAGAATGTGACTGGTGGTCAGTTGGTGTCTTTTTGTATGAAATGCTTGTGGGTGAGCATCAAAATAATCAGTGTTCTGCAGATGACATGAACTGTATTTACTGTTGAATAAAACTGCCTTTTATTTTAACTATTGCTTACATGGAAGCAGGCCCCACGGAGTTCAATGGCTGCCTTTTACAAAGGTCATAGGATTGTAGTCTTCTATACTTCAACGCTACATCCTTCCAAATCTTATGCTGTTGCGAAACATCAAGTCAGGGAGCAGAAAGACTTCAGCTATTCAGGGTTTGATCCTTGTGTTCAGTAGAGACCTAGCTAGATAATGGGACGGCTTAATCTTATCCAACTCTTACTGAGGGATTGCATGTTGCCTTTCGGTGTAGAGTTTAGGATTTCAGTCTCCTTTATTTAATTCTCCCACCTGATGCTCTCTTTATTGTCTCTGGATGTCACTTTATTTATTTTATGAATTGACAGTATTATAACATTAATTGTTACACCTGTCAAAACAGTTGTATATGTAAAAACTATATATCTTATCTATAACAAAAACGTTTTAAAACAACACATAAAAACTATTCAAATCCAAGACATATACCAATGGAAAGGATAGAGGCTGCTACACTAAATGTCTGATTTTGATAGTAGTAGTAGTAGTAGTAACAACAACAACAACAACAACAACAACAACAACAACAACAACAACAACAACAACAATTTATTTCTTCCCCTCCCATCTGCCATGCAGAACACTGCACAGTGATTGGTTTTGTATGTAGAGCACATTGTAAAGGTTTTTGGTGCATAGATAACAATGGTCAGGCTATCTAAATCCCAAAATGGCCATAGTTGTCTTACCAACTCTAACTAGTACAAGGCAGTCCTAGCCACTAAAGTTAGAATCATGTGATGTGAAAATGCTTCTACCACATACATGTCAGAACATGAGCTTCTTGGATCTTCAGTACAACTGGAGTATTGCTTTCTAATTTGATTTTTATATTACGGTAAGTGATAAGGTGAATCCTGACTACTTAAAATCATGGCATGAGAAGTAGCAATCATTTGCTTTCTACATCCAGTATTTAGCCTAGTTCTGACACAATGTTTCCTTGGAATTTTATTGTCTTCAGGTATTGTGTGACATTTTCTCACTTTCGTTCTTTTTAATTTTAGGGGATACACCTTTTTATGCAGATTCTTTGGTTGGAACATACAGTAAAATTATGAACCATAAGAATTCTCTTAGCTTTCCAGATGATAATGATATTTCAAAAGATGCAAAAAATCTTATTTGTGGCTTTTTAACTGACAGGTAATATTTTACATCAAAATGAAAGTTTTTTATTTAGAGATTTTTCTATAGTAAACTTCATCACCTGGTGATAAACCAGTGTTTATGAATTTTACATATGTTTTAATAAACTTTTTAATCCTATTAGGTCTTGTCCTGATAATAAAATACAGTGTTGCTACTATAAAACCACTCTGTATACAAGCTTGAAATCAGTTTCCTAGTAATTCTATTTGTGGAATAATAATCTATGTTAATTGTTTAAAAAAATGTCTTTTATAAATGCTTAAGTACTTTAAGTTTATATACATTTTAAGCAGTGGGATAAAATAGTATACCCTATTTCTAATCATACCCTGCAAAATATTTAAAGAAATTAGAATTAAACTGGCTTCAAGTTTGAATATCTTAACATTTGTATGAATTTTAAAATCTTTTACCTCATTCCTGTGTGTGTGTGTTCTTTTCTGGACGCAAGGAATCATTTCTTGGACAGTCATTATCCAAACAGTTATTAGCTGTACAGTACAATGTGTTTCTCTTTAGCTTTAGTGTGCATGAGTATACCTGTTTATTATTCTTAGGTTTCATAATTTATGTAGAGATGGAATTATTATTTTTTTGCAATTTAAAATATTAGTAGGATTAGAAATGTGGTATCTTGAATACCCTAAACAGACTATAGATACACTTCTTCAAAATAACATGTGTGAGATTGTGCTGCTGATGTTCTCATAGACTTGGATCCAAAAGTATCCTTTCTGCAAGCAGAAAAACTATTCTGCTCATAAGAATGGGTTTTTATGACTTGGCAAAGAGCAGATGAGAAACTAATCTATAATGCCAGTAATGTTCTTGAGTTTGTAAAAGCTCCTATATAATCGTATGCGCAAGACTATTCAGTTTTTTTTTTCCAGGAAAAAATACTTCAAACTGTTTATAGTGTTAATCCCTGATGTGGAATAATTTTGTGCATTAATGATTGGAGTGCACACTTGCAGTTCTCCAGAACTGCAAAGCAAGACCTATGTTTTGGGCTTGCATTGCAACAGGGACTTGTTTATGAATGGGCAGGAATGCACCTAATCATTTTGTATACTTTGACATAATTCTAGATACATTGTTGTGAGAAGACTTACCCTAGCACTTATACAGCAGCTTACAGAAACAGTGACGATTCAGTTCATAGTCTGTAGCAGTTGAGGAACATATATCAAAAGGAGGGGGGGATCTGCAGTGTGTTTTGTTGAGGAAAAACCCCACTTTGGGAGGGTGTAAAGTGGATGGGAGGAGTGGTTAATATTTTCTATATACCTTATTTCAGTCTACCCCAGACAGAGCCGTCTTAAGCATCCCTGGCGCCGTGGTGCGGCAGGTCCCTCCGGCGCCCTCCCTGCTCCGTTTTCCAGTGCAGTGGGCGCTGCTGCGCGGCGGGCGGGTGGGCTGGCTCAGCGCGCAGCTTGGCTGCCGGGCGCTGCTGCATGGTGGGCGGGTGGGCGGGAGCACGGCCGCCGGGCACGGCAGCGCGGCTGTGCCGCGCCCCCCTCTGGTGGGAGGGCGCCCTGCGCCACCCAGCCTGTCCATAGGGCCGGCCCTGACCCCAGAGTTTCAAGACAGTGTTATGAGGTAGCATGAGTTTGAACCACAGGAGGTGTGAAACTGCTCCCTCACCCCAGATTTGGAGTGGATAAGCAGTTGGTGATTTTCTTCTGAGCTCTTCTCAACTCCCAATAATCCCCTTTCTAATTTTCCATTTAAAAAGTGACTTATTGGGCTACTGTTGCAGACATTTGCATGCTTTATGTATTTTGATCTTCAGAGCTTGCATATTTACTTGTTTCAAAATATCCCTTCAACAGGGAAGTCAGATTAGGCCGAAATGGTGTGGAAGAAATCAAGCGACACCCTTTCTTCAAAAATGACCAGTGGTCTTGGGAAAACCTTAGAGACAGTAAGTATCTCTTTTGGCCATGCATGAAGCTATCTGCATTGAGGCCCATATCACCTCTTTTAAAACTCACTAGTATTAATTGGTTTGGTGTCCACACTTGTATATACACAAAGTTGCGTATGTATATATAGATCAGGCGCCTACTCCAGGCATAGAATTCACCACTTAGGACACTGCAGAAATTAAATAGCAACCAATTTTTAGTATTTGTGAAAATATATTGCTCAAGAGATCCCTATTTCATTGCTAATGTGAGGTCTCTTGAGTGACCAATGGGTGTGAGGTTTTTAAATTGGCAGCTGTCTGGGGACCTCAGGAACAATCTGTTCTGTTTAGTAATTACAACTATATTTAAGTTTTGAAGCTTTGAATTTTTAATAATAATCTTTTTTTCTATTGCATGTGCTGCTCAATGTAGAATAGAGTTAAATCTTGCCACGACTCCTTGTGATTCTTTCATGCCTCTTGTCCATTTCACATATAACATTTTAAATATATGAGTTTCAATAAACATTTTAGTAATCCTTTTTTTGTTTATATTGATAGCTGTAGCACCTGTTGTGCCTGATTTAAGTAGTGATATTGATACTAGTAACTTTGACGATTTGGAGGAAGATAAAGGAGAAGAAGAAACATTTCCTATACCAAAAGCATTTGTTGGCAACCAGCTGCCTTTTGTAGGATTTACTTACTACAGTAACCATCAGTAAGTATATATGTGCTACTGAAAATGCAGGCATGTGAGCATAAGTTGTGATAATAAGTCCTGTAAGATTTGAAAGCAATGTCACAAATGCAACTTAACAAAATCTGTCTTGCCATATACTGAAATGTGCAACACTTATTATAGCAGTTTTGAACTGCTATAATATGGTACGGGCAGCAATTTTGCACATCTAATTTTGGTTCCTCTTGATGTGACATCATACCTTATCTCTGATTTTTGTGTTTTTCTCAAGCAATGTCAGAAGGCCAGGCTTTTAAGTAATGATTACTTACAGTGCATGCTTACCTGGGATAAAGTCCCATTGAACTCAGTGCAGTTTATTTCTGAGTAGATGTTTGTAGAATTCCCCTGTGTTAAGGGTCAAATTATTCTATGTAATCTGCTCATTAATGTGCCTTTGAATTTGTTTGCTTACTAGCTATGGAGAATAGCAATAATGCCTAGTGAGAAAACAAGGAGACATCATGCAAGAGGTTGATTCACTTAGTTATTTGCTAATTTAATTTGCAAAGAGTTCATGGAGTCTTACTAGGATTGAGAAAAACGTCAGATTTCATCAAGAGAAGTTTTAACTCTTAAAGAGCATTCAGAATATGATAGTAATACATCCTACAGGTTAGAAATACATAGTTAGATACACATTTCACAATTACACAGCTAATTTCATGATTTTTGAGGAACTGTCCAGCGTTTGGTGTAGTAAAGCTTTTTACTACTACAGACAGAGGTTGTCCAATCTTCCTTGTAAGTTATGATTTTTCATCAGCTGCAAAACTGCAGAAAAAATGTTGTAAAGCAAAACAGTATATGATATTTGAAGGAAAGATGTCTAAATAGGGTGTTCATGTTGCATCTTTTCAGAAGATGTGTGCTCTCACGTTCAAATTTTAGTTAACAGCAGCGACTCAAAAATGTCAAAATACACCCTTAAAATTGCATGCACCCAACCCTCTATATAATGTGGGCATTTAAGTTTCAGGTATATGAGTTGCAGAAATGTGCAAGCAAAGTGATCAGGGGGCTGGAGTACTTTCACCATGAGGAAAAGCTAAGATGTGGGGTAGGGGGGGTTAGTTTTAAAAAGGGTAACTGAGGATAGAAATGAGAGAATTTCTAGTATGTAGAAAGTGGGGAGAAAAAAGTTGTTCTCTCCTCATATTACTATAACTTTTATTGTGTGCTTACAGGTATTTATCTAGCTGTACAGCAAACTCAAATGACAACAGAGCAAGCACCAATGTAGATAAAAGTTTGGTATGTCTTTTCTTCTTCTTTTACTCCCCCCCCTTTGTTGTCAGTTTAAGACCTCAAATAAGTGCTATTCGCTAATTGAATATTTTGTTGATGAATCCTTTGTATTGATAACTTGATTTGAATAAATGTAAATTACCAAGACATCCATATATACACAGGTCGCTCTTTCCGAACACAGTATAATCCCAGGAAATCATTTGTTAGGCAACCATTTGCATAATGAGCTGATGATTTTTATTATTTCCTATGGGAACATTTTTCTGGCTCTCTTTCCCTGCTTTCTGCCGGAATCTGATGCAACCAATCAACAAAAGCCAGACAAAGGAAAAGCTCATGTGTCCATTTCCTTTCTTCTCTCCCTTCTTTCCTCCATTCTCCCCCCACTCCCTCCATGCTTTCTGCCCAAAATGGCAACGCCAACCAGCTATTCCGATATCTGAATCAGCCCTTTGTGTAGTGAGGGTTGGGTATAATTCTTTGTGTTTGGATAACTGAGATTTTGTATAACGAACATTCCGATAGTGGGACCTATCAGAAGATTTGTTTTCAAACTATTGAAGGAAGTGTAACGTAAAGATTAATAACCAATATTTGCACTCGTGTAAGAATGAAAATGAGCGGGACGCAGGTGGCACTGTGGGTTAAACCACAGAGCCTAGAGCTTGCTGATCAGAAGGTCGGCGGTTCGAATCCCAGCGACCGGGTGAGCTCCCGTTGTTCGGTCACAGCTCCTGCCAACCTAGCAGTTCGAAAGCATGTCAAAGTGCAAGTAGATAAATAGGTACCGCTCCAAGTGGGAAGGTAAATGGCGTTTCCGTGTGCTGCTCTGGTTCGCCAGAAGCGGCTTTTTCATGCTTGCCACATGACCTGGAAGCCGTATGCCGGCTCCCTCGACCAATAACGCGAGATGAGCACCGCAACCCCAGAGTTGGTCATGACTGGACCTAATGGTCAGGGGTACCTTTACCTTTACCTTACCCTTACCCTTTACCTTTAAGTACTTTTTCTTTCCCATTATTGCAGCACAGCAGAGCTAAAATGTCACCAAAAATTAAATCTATTTTAATTTACAATGTTTATATACTACTCAATTATAATAAAACCTCAAAGTGGTTTACAAATGTGTCTTAATTTCTGGTCCCATTTATAAGAATGTGCCCATGTTTATTAATCTGTTAAAGCAGTAATCTCCTAGCTGAAACTTGCTGTTCCAATTTTACTGTGAACCATTCAAAGCAATTTTAGATAGCTGTTGTAAAATTCATTATAATTTAGCTAGTCCCATAAGATCCTGTAAAGTATGGCTTTCATTTTCATTTTGTATTTTATATTTAAAGCTGGAATCTCTGCAGAAAACTATCTATCAACTTGAAGAACAGCTACATAATGAAATGGAACTGAAAGATGAAATGGAACAAAAATTCAGGTGACTCATTTCATTCTATGTTATCAGAACTTCAGAAACATATTTTTTATTAATTTTATATTGGGGAATTATGATGGTATTAACACTTTATATGTGCTGACCAAGAGATTTGTAGCTCACCTCCAAAACTGAGCATCAGGGGCTTCGGAGCCAATTAATGGCACCAATTCTGAAAGTGATATTTTTAAGAGTTGCTGGTAGGAGCACGGATGCTTATGCTTGTTGGCATTACAAAGAGCAAGACTAAGCACTCTTAGGTGAATGTGCATCAGTTATCTTGGGAGTGAAGAATTTGAAAGGTAGGGATATAGTCACTTTGAGTCTCCCATTTGCCTGCTTTTTGGTTTAGTTTCCTTCCCTCTTAGAGCTCACCCTGGTTCTTCTCAGATTATGTTTAGGCTACTTGCTAGAGTATATGCATCTGGCTGCTATAAAATATTTCATATTCCTTAGTGGCAGCTTCAGATATTTGGAGCTAGTTTAAGATCTAAGGTGCTAGTTCTGCACAGAAATAGTTAAGTAAAATTCTTAGGTTGCTAGGATATCAGTGTTAGACATAATGCGTATTCAACATAGCACTAATTTGCTGGTTTCGTCAGCACAGGAATTTTCCCTTACGGATTGTTTCCCCCTCTGGAGCAGATTGGAGATGGCATAGAACACTCACAGTGAAGCAGAGGGAGAAAAGTCCTGTTTTCCTAGTGCTATTTAGTTGAATACTACCCACTCTATATGGCATTGGGCTATACCCATTAACAGGTTCGTGGTAGCCTATTCTGTACACCACTGTCAGCCTTTTGGTCACTTGGATGTAGATTACACAGCCATGATGATGTGAGTTATTCCAGTGTAATTGAGTTAAATTGGGTTGTTTGCAGAGGAGTTGTAGAGCAGTGTCCAAAAACAAAAAAGTGTCACTAACGTAATTTTATTTTTTTCTAGAACGTCAAACATTAAATTAGATAAGATAATGAAGGAATTAGATGAAGAGGTAAGTGATTTTTTGTGTGTGGTTGGAATTAGTCGTCCCCCCCCCATTTTTTTAAACAATGGTGTTAGAAGTTTATTTGCATACATGTGATTTCTTTCTTCAGTCATTTATTATTGCAAATAAAACAAATCTCTCTCTGAAGGATTTCTTTCCTTTTGGGAGAATGAGGAAAGTAAAGACTTGGATTGCTTGTACAGAGAGACTTTTGCCAGGGTCTTCATTCACTTATTTTAATCTCTACTCTTGGAACGCCGTCTCTCTAGCCCAAGCATGGCCAAACTTGGCCCTCCAGATGTTTTGGGACTACAACTCCCATCATCTCTAGCTAACAGGACCAGTGGTCAGGGATGATGGGAATTGTAGTCCCAAAACTTCTGGAGGGCCAAGTTTGGTCATGCCTGCTCTAGCCTGTCAAATTGATGGGCGTGTGGCTAGTGACTGTAAAAAAGCCAATATACAGATAACTCATATCAGTTTAATACAGTATTTTTTAAAAATCTAACACATTTATGATATTTATTGCTCTATTATATTCTAAAACATGAGAATATTTTCTTTCAAAGATGGATTATGAATTTCCTTAAAAAATTAATTTGGACCAGTTACAACTAAATAGTTGTCTGAGTGGGAGCCAGTGCAGTGAGTCCTTCTAGTGCAACAGGGTTTCCCCTTCTCTCCCTACGCACCCACTTAGATCGGCTCCCAGAACAGTGGGCAGGGAGAGAGATATTGTTCAGTCTGGCAAGCAGAAATGCTTATGCTGATCATATTAGCACAACGTTGAATTCCACTGACAGCTTCATTGGGATGATTAGAATTTCCTACTAAAGTTAAATGGTGAAAATTTCCTACTAAAGTTAAATGGTGAAAAATTAAATGGCAGTATTTAACTTGCAGGGCAGTCAGAGAAAAAATTTGGAATCAACAGTTACTCAGGTTGAAAAGGAAAATATGCTTCTGCAACATAGAATAAATGAATATCAAAGAAAATTTGATCAGGAGAATGAGAAACGTCGAAATGTAGAAAATGAAGGTAAGCTATATTTCCCTTCAGGAAGCACCTTTCAGGTAAGACTGATGGTCTCTTTTGTAGGATATTTTTTGAACAGCATGAATATATTAGTATTCTTTTCAGTATAATAACTGGGGCATATTTGTGTTTGAATATGCCTCAGAGCAGTGGTGGCTTGTTTTTTTTCTTGCTGTATAGAAATATTAGAAAAAATAACTCCAAGAGAGATGTATGTTTATTTACATTTAACATTTCCCCTTTGCATCTAGTGTCAACGCTAAAAGATCAGTTGGAAGACTTAAAAAAAATCAGTCAGCATTCACATATTACAAATGAAAAAATAACGCAGTTGCAAAAGCAAGTAAGCAATTTTCTATGGCTATATCTGGTTTCCCTCCAAAATGTATCAATTTAGGGTAAATGCAACAGAGCTGGATGTATTCATTGTATGATACCCACTGCTACTTTTTCTTAACTCCCCCTTCCCTTCCCAACAGCTTGAAGAGGCCAATGATTTACTGAGGACAGAGTCAGATACTGCAGCAAGATTGAGAAAGAGTCACACAGAAATGAGCAAGTCAGTAAGTCAGTTTGAAGCCCTAAACAGAGAATTGCAAGAGAGATGCAGAATCCTGGAAAACACAAAATTACAAGTGGAAAAAGACTATTATCAACTTCAAGCTGCATTGGAAGTGGAAAGAAGGGATAGGAGTCATGGATCAGAAATTATTGGAGAGCTACAAGGTAATAATTTAAGCCAAAGTAAATCTAATACAGTGGTACCTTGCTTTATGAACTTAATCCGTTCCGGAAGTCGTTCTTAAACCAAAGCGTTCTTAAACCAAGGCGTGCTTTCCCATAGCAGCGGGGGACTCAATTTACAAATGGAAGACACTCAACGGGAAGCGGAACATGTTCTTATTCCAAGGCAAAGTTCACAAACCAAAACACCTACTTCCAGGTTTGCAGTGTTCTTAATCCAAGCTGTTCTTAAACCAAGGTACCACTGTAGTGCCTTCATTTTTGTATTGATCAAATATACCTTAAAAATCCTGCTATTGCTTATTTTATGGCTACGGCTTATTTTCGGAGAAACAGGGGATATATGAATTCAGTGTGCTTTCAATATAGTGGTACCTTGGTTTACGAACTTAATCCGTTCCGGAAGTCTGTTCTTAAACCAAAGCCATTCTTAAACCGAGGTGCGCTTTACCTAATGAGGCCTCCGGCCGCTGGTGCCCTTCCACCGTTCAGCTTCCATTCGTTGACCGAGGTAAAGTTCGCAAACCGGAACACTACTTCTGGTTTTGCGGAGTTCATATACCAAATAGTTCATAAACAGGACTGTTCTTAATCCGAGGTACCACTGTGCTGAATTTTAATCCAAGTTGCGTAGCACTAACATTAGAAACACTGTCTCTTTTTTAATTAACCAACTACCTCTGATGTTTGTTGGGAGCTTTATGTGGGTAAATCATAGTTTCGGTTTTGTGTGCAAGTACTGTAGCAGATTATACTATTTAATTGTTTATGTAGCTCGGGTTACATCTTTACAAGAAGAAATCAAAGGTTTAAAGAACAATCTTGAAAGAGTGGAAGAAGAAAGAAAGCAGGCCCAGGACATGTATAATAATTCTGAAAAGGTAAGACCAATGAGGTATAAATTTATTGTTTTTTTGGAATACAGATGCATATTTATAAAAATCTATAAAAAGCAGCATGTGAATGTGATTGATAGGATGATTTTATAAGATCTAAATTAAGCCACTGTGTTTGAATTTAAGTTTGTTTAATTCAGTTGATGTGAGTGGGAATACATTGGCTCATGTAATATTTTTTATATAGTTCTGGATCAAGCTTTTAAGGGTGATAGAAATGTGGCATTAATACCAATGCATCTATTGTTGTTTTTATTACTATGATACCATCAATGTATATATTTTCACCAAGTATTATAGGCAAAAAGGACAGACTGTTACCCTAAGGGACTTTAAGTCTGTATCTTGATAGTGAGAGGTAGGGAAAAGTTAATATTTGATTCATTTATGGGTGAGGATTAAAGTATTAAACCAAAACCTTTATGCAAAAAGTGGAGTTACATGAGAGATGTTAGGGCAAGAGTTTTTGGGTGGCTAAGCATAGCAGAATTGAAGAGGAAAAGTCCTAGGAGTAAAATTATTTGGGATGCATCTTGAATCAGTGCTTGTGGTTGTCAATTTTTTTTTAACCAAATGCAGATGCAGTGATCCCAATTCCTATCAGCACTTGTAATATAGGTGGTTTAACCCTTCCTCCTTTGCCATCATTGCACTGAAAAATCACCCCACCAAAGCTTCTAGGAACAAAGGAGGTTTAGTGGGGAAATGGTGCATGAGGAAAGGGTAAAACATCCTTTCATGAGCTTTGGTCCCCAGATGGATTGTGAAAGCCCATGGCTACATTGTGGGGGAGGATAATACAGAGAAACTCAAGCATTGCTTTCAAAAACATTTACGTATAACTTGTGACTTAACCGCAGATAGAGAGACCCCAGCGCAGGGCAGAGCTGTTAATCATTTGTGAAATTCTAAGCGTCTTCAATCATAAATATTTGTGGATTGTGTGTACTAAAAGAAGTATGTGTGTGCATCACTTTGTCACTCACTTCCAATGAAACAGTTCATTATCATATGTTAAGTTTTTTAAAAAGAAAGCTGAGATGGGCGGGATGACAAAAAGCTATTGTGTCATGAAATCTGAAATTTTTTTTTAGATTAAGGATGGTATGGTGTTCTTAACCTGATTTAAGATTACAAAATATCTTACAGGAAAAGAATAATTTAGAAATTGATCTAAACTACAAACTCAAAATATTACAGCAGCGTTTAGAGCAAGAAGTAAATGAGCATAATATAAATAAAGCTCGTTTAACTGACAAGCACCAGTCAATAGAAGAGGCCAAGTCAGTTGCAATGTGTGGTAAGTTTTTATAGCATTTATTTGTTCATGTAGCATTTATATACTGTCTTCCGCCCAAGGCATGTTTACAGTTTTAAAATACTAAAACAAATAAGTAAATGCAGTCCAACTGGAGCAGGCCATGATGTTGACTTTACCTGCCTCCTTCACTCTCTTCTTCCTTCTCACAGGGAAGATCATGTTCAAGGTTAAAGTAAGGTGTTTGTATATTTTTTCTTTGGATAATTACAGGATAAACATGCCAGTTACGTATATAATAAAGAAATGACAGCTGCAATGTTACTTGTAAGTCAGTAGGAGAAAGGCACAAATTGGACTTGTGCCTTCAAATTTCTCTTTCCTATCCAATCATGAAACAAAATGCTGCCTGTGGAAGCAGTCATAGTGAAATACTCAATAATACAGTGCTGAAATGGAAAGTATGTTTCTAACAGTATTAGCACATAAGTATTGTTTGTTTTCCCCTCACAATCATCACTGGTTTTATCATTATACAAATTATATCCACACACACACACACACACACACGTATATATATATATATAGAGAGAGAGAGAGAGAGAGAGAGACTAACAAATTTTATTACACAAACATAATAAATTAAATTAATAAAATAATAAAAATAAAATATCTACTTAAGGCCCCTTTGAATAGATAAAGACATACAATGATTCTCCATAAACTCTCTAAGTTAAATTACACAATTACAATATGTGTTAACAGCCAACAATGCAGCTGGATCATAAGGGACTCACAAATGGGGATAGTGCTGTTGCACTCAGATCCTGCTTGTGGGGTTCCCATAGATATTTGGTTGGCCATTGTAAGAACAGGATGCTGGAGTGGATGAGCCTCTGCTGGTGGCCATTCTTATGTTATTAAGGGGAATAGATAAATTCATGGAAGATAAATAATCATTGGCTACTAGTCATTTAGTCATTGCATGCCAAGTCCAGGATTGGAGGCAGCATGCCTTTAAATACAGTGGTGCCTCGCTTTACGAATGCCTCGCACAACGAAAAACTCGCTAGACGAAAGAGTTTTGCGTTGCGAGAGGCATTCGTAAGACGACAAAATTTTCTATGACTGCCGCTTCGTCTTACTTACGTCAGCTAATCTTCCTTTGCCAGGGAGGATGGACCCGAAACGCGGCGGTGCGGTGGCTGCCCCTGCCTGTCTTCCCCTTGGCTCGGGGAAGACAGGCGGGGGCAAGCAGTGCCCGCTGCGATTCGGCTCCGTCCCCCAGAGCCACCGCCCCGCCCCACACCACCGGGGAAGACAGGCGGGAGGCGGCGGGGGGAGAAGCGCTTCTCTCCCCCGTCGCCTCGCCGCGCTCATCCGGCACAGAGCGCAACTTCGGAGACCTCCGAAGCGCCGTCTCATGTCGGGGAGGCAGGCGGGAGGCAGCGGCGGGAGAAGCTCTTGTCCCTCCCTCCCGCCGCCTCTCTTTGCGCATATCCGGCACGGAGCGCAACTTCAGAGGTCTTCGAAATTGCGCTCCGTGTTGGGGGAGGCAGGCGGGAGGCAGCGGCAGGAGAAGCTTTTCCCCCGCCACCGCCTCTCGCACACAGCCGGCACAGAGCGCAATTTCGGAGGTCTCCGAAGCTGTGTTCCATGTCAGGGGAGGCAGGCAAGGCGGTGGCGGGGAGAAGAGAGCTTCTCCCCCCGCCGCCTTGCACACAGCCGGCATCAGACGGGGCTTTGGAGACCTTCTTCGAATCCCCGTTGCATGCCGCCGCCAGTCCCCCAGAGCCTATAGGAACGCATTGATTAAGTTTCAATGCATTCCTATGGGAAACTGGGACTCGCTAGACGGAAAATTCGTTACACGAATTGACCCGTGGAACGAATTAATTTCGTCTAGCGAGGCACCGCTGTACCAGTTGCCAGGGAACAACAGTGGGAGAGGGCTCTTGCTCTCATGGTGCTTATGAGCTCACCACAGGCATCTGATTGGCTAGTGTTGGAAACAGGATGCTGGGCTAGATGAACTTCTGGTCTAATTCAGCACACCTCTACTCACATTCAAACATTTGGCATTTTTTTGTATATTACTAAGATGTCTTGTCAGTGTTGAAATAGTTTATTTTTCCTCACTACTTGTAGATAGTTTTGAGTGCTAAGTCTTACTGCCCGTGGTAGTAAAGAAGTGGTGATGGGGCTAATAGTCAAGGAAGAAACTGCCAGTCGATATAATAATTCTGGACTGTTTTAGTATCTGCTATGGCTGCTTACAACACCTAAGTCTTACCTTCCCACCACCACCCACATCAGATTATTGTAACTACGGTAATTGGCCAATGTCTGTAGACAGTGTAGGGCAGGCATCCCCAAACTTCGGCCCTCCAGATGTTTTGGACTACAGTTCCCATCTTCCCCGACCACTGGTCCTGTTAGCTAGGGATCATGGGAGTTGTAGGCCAAAACATCTGGAGGGCCGCAGTTTGGGGATGCCTGGTGTAGGGTGTCTGGTCAGGTACCACTGCAAATGTGAAAGCTCTGTCCATTTAGTATGCGGAGCAGCCTGCATAAAATTCTTTTATTTGATTTTTTTAAAAAAGATGTACTATCTTTGGTCCTTTAGAAATTGAAAAAAAGGTGAAAGAAGAGCGATCAGCAAGAGAGAAGGCAGAAAATCGAATAGTCCAGATTGAAAAACAATGTTCCATGCTAGACTTTGACTTGAAGCAATCTCAACAGAAGCTGGAGCACCTTAGTGAGCAGAAAGAGAGACTAGAAGATGAGGTAATAAAAAGTGCTTAGTTAGTTGCTGTGCCAAAACAAAGATAAGTTTGAGGTACTTAAGAAAACGTAACTTTCTTCATATCCCTTTAAGCAGAAAACTCCCCAAACCTCTGCTTTTGCATGTGGATGCAAATCCAATTTCTGAATTCATTTCCCACCAAATTAGTGTTGTTATTTGAAATGTTTTCTCAATCATACAATTTGGATTCTATGTGCCATGTATTTTGCACTACAAAGCTTTGCTACAAAAAATGCTAGTGAAATTGGAAATATATACAGAAATGATTTTTATAAATTTAGTAGGACCTTCCTTTTGTATTGTGGGGAAAATCATGGACGGGGATTCAAAATTTAGAATTGAGGAAGATGGGCTGCTTTATAAAGAAAATCTGTATGTTGCTGTACATTCCGTTCTACATGGACATAAAGGCAGCTTAGGCAACCACACAACTTGTTTTGCATGCCCAGGCAGTTTGTGCATGCATGTAGAGGCTTGTGTTGTCTTCAAGTCTTGTGTGTCTGATGGCAAACTGCTTTCAAACCTGAACACACTTTCAAAAGCAGCTTTTGATACTGCATTGAATGCTGCTGTATAAAGAAAAAAAATGTTTAAATGCTGGCATTAACTTATTTATAAAATTTTACTGCTTTTATAGAAATCAGAACGCCTTTTCTATTTGCTAAAATATTTCATTGTGTGGTTAGGTTAAGAATATCACACTTCAGCTGGAGCATGAGATTAATAAGAGAGTGATGACACAGAATGACCTGAAGATTCATGCTATAGAGGCAGATAACTTAAAAAGTTCTGAGAAGCAGCTAAAACAGGAGATCAACACGTTGTTGGAAGCAAAGAGATTAGCAGAATTTGAGTTGGCTCAACTGGCAAAGTAAGTAAACTCAATTTAGAGTCAGCTGCTTCACCCCATAATGTTACAAATGTTACTGAGTGCTCTTCCGTATTCAAATATGCATACATTTCAGTACATGATTATCTGTTTATATGGTCACAGGAGCCTCATTCTCATATGCAGAGCTCTTTCTGTTTGATAGGGTCTGATTAAAGTACATTCTTCATATCCCTTGTCTTTTAGGCAGAAGTGCACTGCTTATTTTCTAGTTGTATTACAAATCAAAACAAAGCACTTGTTCCAGTTTGAAGTTTCAGCTGACATTCATTTGAGAGAACGTATAACCTTAAATTAAAACCTTGGAGTAAGACAAACCATTTCAGAAGTTTAAGCTGTCTAAAGGCTTATTTCATACGTCATGCACAACTTGGATGTTTAGTTACTTGATTAACCAGCACTTGATGACTGATAGTTTATTGTATAAACTCCTTCAATTGAGAAGTATTTTATTTGAATGTGTATTAGGAATTTGAATGATGTGTCAAAAATGAGAGATTTTTTAAATTTGGTGGTGGGGAGCAGAAGTTTGCTGATTGACTAGCTAATGTGGGGATGGGATAGAGAGGGTTGTGTGGGTTAAAATTTACCAGCTAAAATGCTGCCACCAGGTCTTTGGTTAATATGTAGAATTCTCTTAATTATTTTTCTCCTCTCAAAGGCAGTACAGAGGGAATGAAGGCCAGATGCGTGAACTGCAAGATCAACTAGAAGCCGAACAGTACTTTTCTGTAAGCTGTCCACTTGTACATTACACAAGCAAATTTTCTGAGTGATGATATGGTAACATTGTATAAACACAATAGTAGTGACTTTCTATATTAGCTTGATATAATGTTTGTGCCTGGAGACGGAAAATGGGTAAAGAGGTAATGATAAGGACAGGACAAACAGACAGAAGTGAAAGACAATGTGCAAATAGTGCTAGCAACCCTCAAGGGCTATGGTTTTGTAGTCAATCCAACAAAAAGCAACTACATCCCTTGGGATGTAGCACTTGGGAGCCATCAAACTCAGGGTGGTAATTTGCTGACTCTTGCTAAGGATATCATATGTAATGATGTTAGCTCAGCTCTTGAATATGATGGCATTAGTTATAGGGATCACACCATGGGCCAGACACCACTCCCGACCCTCCTACTATACCAAGGCATCATAGACAATTGTAGACATTGCCAGATCCTCCTGGTGGTCTACATCAAATGGCTCTTTCGGTGGTGGGGCAACACCAGTACACCTGATAGCAGGGGTTCCCCTAAAGAACCTACCACCCCTAACTATCACAATGGATGCTAGACCCAGGAACTGGAAAACCCACTAGTGGGCCAGCATGTCCAGAGCAGGAGGACCAGGCCAGAAGCCCAGCATTCTGTCAAGTGACTGGAGTTGTGAGTTGCCTACCTGATGCTGAAACACCTCACCCACACATTGCTCATATTTGATGTTCAAATATGGATGGACAACACAACCATGAAAGCCCACATTACAGGTAGGAAGGAACCATATTGTTGCCCCTTCACCTGGAAGCCTTCCATGCACAAGACTGGGCAGTGATGCATGTGACTTAACTCACATTGGAGCATATCATTGTAGTTTCTTGTGAAGGTTATGATTTTATAGGAATTTATAGACTTGTTCTCTGTTGCTTGCTTTATTGCCTTGTTTAATCATATTTTAAACCTCTTTGAGATATTGCCTATACCTGTCAGGGTGCTGTCAGTGACTCCCGGCTGATTGCTTAGGGAAGTATGAAGACAAGGGAAAGTTTTTTACAGTCCTTTTTTATTTCAAACTTTTCAGAGAGAGGCTATAGAACCCAGCCTCTTGGATAATGACATTGTCCCAAGTGAATCTCCACCCCCCCATTCTCTCCCACTTCCTCATTCTTCTTCTTATTAATCTCCTCTACGGGTGCCGCTATGTACCCTCTGTCTTTGAGCTCTTTGCTCTCCTACTTTTAAGGCTTGCTGGGTTCTGTGAGATGGTGGGTCTGGAATGCTTTCTAGTGACGTGTCAGCCAGCTGCTGCTCCAACTCTGCCTGCTCCTCCTTTCCTATTATTTCCCAATTTCCTCCCTCATCTGTCCCTGAGCTGTGACCTCTGGCAAACCACAGTTGTAAATCTACAGTGTCTTCCTGTAGGATGGGGAGACAGTTTCCACCACTACTCCTCTTCTGCCAAAATCCCTGACAATACCTGCAAAGTGTTTAATAAATGTTCAAAATAATAGAAAAATATACAGTAAGTAGAAAATAATGTGCCAGTATTTTTATTACATATGCAACATTGTCCTGTAATAAAAAATGTCTGAATGGTTAGACATATTATTGAGCACAATATGATAGATTTGGGTTTGTTTGTTTTTAATTTGCAGACTCTATACAAAACTCAGGTTAAAGAACTTAAAGAAGAAATTGAGGAGAAGAATAAAGAAACTCAGAAAAAAATACAGGAATTACAAAATGAGAAGTAAGTAACTGTTAGAAGCACAATCTCACCATTATTAAGCACCTGTTTATTTTAATTAGAAAGTGAAGCATGTACTCAGCCTCTCTAATTTTGGAGACATTTCTGTTGCATTTCTGTTGCATTCTCACAAGAATGCATACAATGTGTTTTTAATTTTGCCTAGAAATAAAATTTCATCTTCATAAAAATTGGTAATTGTAGGACATTACATATGCTAGAAGTGTAGGTATATAAGGTTGTACTTGAGTAAAAACTGTACTTGAGTAAAAACTGTTTTTTTTGGTTTTTACTCCCAAGTTAGGACAGAGCAGAACATAATATTCTAGAATATTGTGGACACAGTATATGTTGACAGAAATTTTAGTTCTGCAAGCAAATAAAAAAAAAGTATTTAATGATTGTAACATACAGAGGGACATGAAAAGAAGATCTTGCTCTTTCCCCCCTGCAATAGCACCTGTGTTCTCTGGAACAGACTTTTTGTTTTATTAAAAAGACAACACAGCTTATATTTTGTTTGGAAAAAGTATGTATAATTTATATGCCACATTTATTTCATACCTTTACATCAAGGAACTCAAGGTAGCAAATATAATTCCACCCCATTTTGTTTTCACAACAACTCTTATGAGATAGGTTAGCCTGGGAGATAGTGACTGGTTCTTTGCAGTCTTAGTCTTTAAACACTACACATTGCTACTTTGGAAAAAAATATTAACTTTTTGTTGTAGAGAAACTCTTGCTGCACAGTTAGATCTGGCTGAAACAAAAGCTGAATCTGAGCAGTTGGCCCGAGCTCTCCTTGAGGAGCAGTATTTTGAATTGACTCAGGAGAGCAAGAAAGCCGCATCACGAAACAGACAAGAAATTGCCGATAAGGATAATATTGTAAGCCGGGTAAGTTACTGTGCAAATAAACACATTAAAACACAACTTTCTATCTTGTATCGAAAACATCTATGAATCCTCTATTTTATACTGCTTTAAAATATTATTCCAGAGGTACATATTGCTCTGATGGAAGTTGTTTTCCGTAGTGGAGAATGGAGAACACATAACAGGGTTAAACTCCCCTTACAGCCAGCCAGTAGTGCTTTTCAAGTTTTGACCCTGCCTCAGAGAGCGTTAACTCCTTTATGTGTGCTTCAATTTCCCACTGAACAGAAGGGCACTTCATGGTAAAGCTAAAAAAACCCTAATCTTATACACAGAAACATACGGTACATGACACACCTGTTTAGTGTCTAAGAAGCTATTCCCAGGTCTGTGCTCTGTGGAGCAGTTGCAGCAAGAGGGACTGTGCCTCTTCCACCAGCTTATTTATCTTCCCCAACAGGCTGTGCACACGCTACTGGATACTACAATTGTGTGTGAGCTGCTTCTGCTCTTCCTACTTCAATTCTCTCCTGGTTCTGGGAGACATTGGTGCAGGAGAGGGTGGGAAGCACCCAGCCCTTCACTTTCCTTACCTGTCTTTTCTTCCTCTCCCTCTAGCTCTGAAGCTTCCCCTGGCTTTGACTCTTGCCTCCTGGTTGGTACAGGTCCCCACAAATAACTTTCCCCTTTGCCCTAGTCAGACTTCACCCACTCCCCCCCCCCAACTGCATACTCGTCAGCATCTTGCTAGTTCATGGCAGTTTCCTTGCCTTGACATACAGTGGTACCTTTGTTTTCGAACGTCTCCATTGACTAACATTTCGGAGCTCAAACGCCATAAACCCGGAAGTAAATGCTTCTGTTTTCAAACGCATCTTGGAAGTCGAACTGGAAACATGACTTCCGTCTTGAGTTTTCTGTTTTGAGGCTTTCGTTTTGGGTTTTGAGAACTCATATGGTCTTCCAGAATGGATTAGGTTCAAAAACCCAGGTACCACTGCATTTGAATCGGTGTTAAGTTTTCTAAAGTTTCTTTACATAGCAAAGCACTGTATGTTATCTTTTCACACATCACAACATATGTCTAGTAGAGAAAAGATCTGCAGAAACTAGTCCAAATTTTTAAAAGGATAAATTATGAGATGACAAATTGTTATTGGTCAGGCGTTTGTAATGTGCTTATTGATGTCAGAGGTTTAACAGAGCCTTCCCCCGGTCTTGCTTAGCTTGAAGAAACAAATAATACATTAACCAAGGATGTGGCATTTCTAACAAAAGAAAATTCTGAACTAAATGAGAAGATTAAGAAACTGGAGGAAGGTATGTGATGATTTCCATTTCAATGACCATCAAAAATTAAATAATGATTGATGGGGGAGGGAACCAAGTAGGGTGCAGTTATTTTGATGTCATAAAAGGCCATGCTTAACCTTAATTCTTAATATTGTCAACAGATTATATATTGAAAAAGGAAGAAGAAATAAATACTATAAAAATGCAATATGAAAAGAACTTGAACACTGAAAGAACCCTTAAAACACAGGTATTTGTCTTTTCTTTTGATGCTGTGTTAAACTACATTCTGAAAGATTTTATTAGCCCTTCATATGTTATGCTGTTTTCAGTACAAACAAGGATGAATGGTTTCAATTATGATTATACACCCATAGCATTTCCCCATTCGTCTTAGCTGTGGTCCTACAAAATATGTTATCAAGGTTACACTTTGTCCAAAATATAAAAATCATAAGCAATCATCACAATAAGACTATTACATAAAATATCAAATAAATGAACATTTTAACAACCAGTATGAAAAGTAACAATCAGAAGCAGAGTTTCTCAGTGATACCCTTTTCTGTACCTTGAAAATGCAAAATGGAGCTTAGGCAAATCTCTCTGGGCATCACAATAAACCAACCACAAGGCTGGCTGCTTTGTGGCACTGTAAAGCATAGACTTTAGTTCTCGGTTCCTGCAGGACTGAACTGGTAGCAGAGCTGGGAAGTGCTGTTGCTAGAGTAGACAATGTTGGATTAAATGGACCAATGGGTTAGTTCAGTATAAGGCAACCGCTTATGTTTATAGGTTTTTTTAATGATAGGGTCATGCTGTGGTAGTATTTCCCTACATAGTTCGAGAAGAATAATGGGTTAAATGGGTTAGGCCCATAGAAATATATGAGATCCATATATTTATTTCACTAATAGATCATGCTTTGTAAAACGTTTAATTTGCGAGCAAGACTCAAATGTTATCATTGGTTAGAATAATTCCAAGAGGGTAGGGACCATATATGTGCTTATATTTTTTATGTTTATTCAAATTTGTGCATATTTGTTTGATACATAACAGGCTGTCAACAAACTGGCTGAAATTATGAATCGAAAAGATTTTAAGCTAGATAGAAAGAAAGTAAACATGCAAGACTACAAGAAAAAAGAGACAATGTTGGATTAAATGGACCAATGGGCTAGTTCAGTATAAGGCAACCGCTTATGTTTATAGGTTTTTTTAATGATAGGGTCATGCTGTGGTAGTATTTCCCTACATAGTTCGAGAAGAATAATGGGTTAAATGGGTTAGGCCCATAGAAATATATGAGATCCATATATTTATTTCACTAATAGATCATGCTTTGTAAAACGTTTAATTTGCGAGCAAGACTCAAATGTTATCATTGGTTAGAATAATTCCAAGAGGGTAGGGACCATATATGTGCTTATATTTTTTATGTTTATTCAAATTTGTGCATATTTGTTTGATACATAACAGGCTGTCAACAAACTGGCTGAAATTATGAATCGAAAAGATTTTAAGCTAGATAGAAAGAAAGTAAACATGCAAGACTACAAGAAAAAAGAGACAATGTTGGATTAAATGGACCAATGGGCTAGTTCAGTATAAGGCAACCGCTTATGTTTATAGGTTTTTTTAATGATAGGGTCATGCTGTGGTAGTATTTCCCTACATAGTTCGAGAAGAATAATGGGTTAAATGGGTTAGGCCCATAGAAATATATGAGATCCATATATTTTTTCACTAATAGATCATGCTTTGTAAAACGTTTAATTTGCGAGCAAGACTCAAATGTTATCATTGGTTAGAATAATTCCAAGAGGGTAGGGACCATATATGTGCTTATATTTTTTATGTTTATTCAAATTTGTGCATATTTGTTTGATACATAACAGGCTGTCAACAAACTGGCTGAAATTATGAATCGAAAAGATTTTAAGCTAGATAGAAAGAAAGTAAACATGCAAGACTACAAGAAAAAAGAGAAGGAAAATCGGAAGTTACAATTGGAACTTAACCAAGAAAAAGAGAAATTTAATCAGATGGTAATAAAATACCAGAAGGAGCTTAATGAAATTCAAGCGGTAAGACCTTACCCCTTTTTTCTTTTGGTTTTAGATAGACCTGTCAAATACATTCACTGATGGTTTTCTACTTAAAAGGTAACATATATGAGAATGAAATGGTGTTCAGGACTCAGCTTGTCTATCTAAACTCTACTGTGGAGTACATTGTTCAACTAAAGAGTTTTCAAATGATTACTGTCATGCACGAGGAAGTAGCAGGACAAAGTTAATGTAACGGAGCAACCAAGGCAGTTTCTGTGCCAAGACTGGTGTTAAACCTGACCCCAAACTGGAAAATCTATTATTTAAGAGACTCAAACTAGCCAGTGATGATATTGTATACTAGTAAATAATTTTGTTTCTGCAAGTTTCTGATGGTAGATCTGCAAATAATGAACATTTTGTTTGGCTCAGTTTGAATTTTAATACTTCGTGTTCTTAACAAATTAATTCATACATATAATATTCCCCACATTTTCTACTGAATACAGCAAATTGCGGAAGAGTCTGCACATAAGAACGAACTTCAGATGCAGTTGGATAGCAAGGAAAGTGATATAGAACAACTGCGCAGTAAAATTAATGACTTACAACTAGGCATGGACTCAACTAGTGTTGCCAGCCTTCCACCAGATGACACTGATGGAAATGTTATAGGTAAGAGGCATAGATGTTTCACTTGCTGTTTATGCATCTTGTTCACCAGGCTTTTCTTTTATATATACATAAGCTATCACCTTTTTTGTTTAAACAACCTTTGGCTTTATTATTTTACATTTCTTTTGTAGATAGAGGATCATTCTCTACATACTCCTCTATAGAGAAAATTTAAAAGATTGAATTCCCATTTAGATAATTCCTCTTAGTATGCAGCTTGTTGTAGATGTGATATCTGCATTTGCCATCATTGTTTAGTTGGAGTAGATTTACTGTGGATTACTGGTATATTTCAGTGCACAGATAATTAACAAGTCCACTTCCCTACATGTACTGTTGCATTAGGAAAAAAAATTAGCTACAGGTCTGTTAATACTACCGGTATGTTTTGTGATATGGATTTTTTAAAAATCTTAATTATATTTATATGTACTGCAAAGAATAAAGCCTTTGACAATTGTAAAGTACCTGTTTCTTAGCTCCCCTTTTACAATTACTGTATATCAAAATAACTGACACATCAAGATTGAATTGTTTTTTGATTCTTGATAAAATTAATTAGGGTCATTTCAGTTTGTTTTCTTTTATGCTTTTAAACTTAGCGTGTTGCCACCTGTCTTTTAACTGATTAATTGTTAAAAGACTTCCACTCATTTTCATTTCTCTTCTTGCCCTGCATGCCCCCAAAATCTGCTCTGGAGGACCCCCCAACTCTCTGGAGCAGACTTTGAGGGTCTGCAGGGTGGAGAACAGGAAGGTGAAGTCTCATTGCAAGTCCTTTCTGCTCGCTTACAGACAAAAAAAGAATATTAAAAATGAAACATCTTAATTAATAGTGGACAGAATGGCCAAGGGATTAATTACCTAATTATTTCTTACTTGGTTGACAGTTCTATTTAAAAAGTATTAGATGGGTAAACCTATATAACAGGAACCCGGAGGTAAGGAGAGATGGGGAAAACAATATATAGATTATAATTTCACATCAGAATCTGTAATGTGAATAGTTCAAGTTTTAAAATGTAACAGTTATTCTGCTCATTTACATGTGATTCACCCCATCTGGCCAGATTCTATATCTCTAGTCTCCAGTGAAGTGCATTTAGGATTGGATTCCTAGAGACTGAACACTACCGCTATCTTCTCTGATTCCTCCACCAGATTGTTTATCTTCTTTAGCCCTATTGAGAAGTTAGACATGTGCAATGCTTTATTTGAAAAAAATGAGTTGCCAGTACACCTACCCCTCACCCCTTTGCCTGCCTCCTCCTCCTCCGCCACTGCTTCCCACCCACTGCCACTCCCAGAGGCATTTTGGCGTGACCTACCAAAGCAGGTCTACCACAAAATGGTGTGGCTAGAGTGGCCCACACTGCAAGGAAAGGAGGGAAAAGAAGTGTTGGTTGTTCTAGCCACGCCACTTTGTGACAGAGCACAGCAGTCCCCCTCTACCACAAAGTGATGTGCCTGGAGCGGCCCACTAGTCAAGGAATGGAGGGGTAAGAAAATCGGCCGCTCTAGCCACGCCACTTTGTGGTAGACCCACTTTGTTCCAAAATGGCTGTGGGGAAGCGGTGGAGGAGGAGGCGAAAAAGAGGTAGCGGTACAATGTACTGCCGCATACCACCTAAAAAAAAAAGACCTTAACATGAATGGGAAGCAAGGTCATGCTGAATATCTGAAAAGTTCATGCACCGACTTTGTGTATGCTGAGTATTCCTGCCTCCTGGTGTCTGAGCATACAGTGTAAATATATGTCGAGACAAAGCCTTTGTGTGTACAGTTGTACGTGCAAAGAATTCAGCACAATCTTGAACCTCAGTTATGAGGGGTTCCAGATCACATGTAAATCAGTTGTTTGCACAAAGGCTTCATCCACACAGATATTTGTGCTGTATGTGCAGATGCCAGAGGGCAGGGCTAGTTGGTGCTACTTGGCACAGCCCTGCTCATGCGCTGGTTTCATGTGTGAGCAGAATTTATGAATGGCGTTAAGTATTGTGTTCTTTAATGGACTTATAATGGATTTATATGTAGGAATCTTGCCACAGACTGAAAATTGTTGTATGAAAACTAAATAAACTGCTTCTCTCTTATTCTTTATATCTAGCTGATTCTTCCTGCATTCCTTATTTATTTCTCTTCTATTCTTACCTTCTGTGAGTAATGGGACAAGTGGGTACTTTGTGTTTGCTCTCCTACTTTTTTGTTTCTTGTGAACTGTGGCTTTCAGTTATTATACCTTTATGCTTATCGGTAGTATTTCATCTTCCCTTTCCTAGTGTTACATTATATTTATGTTAAAATTTTAATAATACTATGATTCATGCTATACCACCATTTTCAGACCAAAGTCTGGTCTGGCTGTTTCAAAAGTTTGCCGTTGAAACAGTATTTGATGTTACCCTTGTAAACCCTTTTGCTGCTTATCCTGCAATAGGTTTATTGCCATGGAAAATGAATTTGTGACTAAGCATGAAAAATGCTTCAATCCTGTTTTTTATTTAGCTGTGGCTTTTTGTTCCTGCTTCAGCTAATGGCTGCATGAAATTTATTTTCTTATAGTTCTCTGTTATTAAAATGTTGCCTAATATGTTCCCCAATAGAGTCAAGAATGGAGGGCTGGCTTTCAATACCAAACAAAGGAAATATAAAACGTCATGGATGGAAGAAACAGGTATAATAAGAATTCTATTTTCTTTTGAAGCATAAGCCAAATCAGATATTAAATTATACAGCTTACATCCAACGCATGAGTAGAAAACGTTTGATGCTTACTAAGATACACACACATGCTGAAATAGAATTGGTTATGTAAAACCATTTATGCTGTACAAAAAACAACCCAGGCCATCTAGTTATCATTTCTTCTATCTGCATATTTTTGAATTAAACAAAGCTTGAAAAATATAAATCTTTTGGCAGACGTCAAAATATTTTCCCATTGCTATAAAATAGAGATCACAAGTAATGTTTTTTAAAATGATTTAAACTGAGTAAAAATCAGTATATATGCACCATTGGTTTTTATCCTAATTTATTAGTGGTTAACTAATGTTGTCTCTGGGGTTGTTCACATGTCACCCCCCAATTTCAGGCTTGTGTACTCCATGCTCCCTATCTTCCATCCTTCCCTTCCTTGTGTTCATAGTTATCTGAGTTTGAGTGAGATATGGCAACTTATCATTTGCCCCAATTAGGATCAGAGGTCAAGTTATGATTTTGCATTACACCTGAATGGCCTCTCTTTTTTTATCCAGAGAAATGAGGAGGTGGATAGAATTGCATTTTATGTATTAACAGTCTTTTTCCTTTTCCTCTTTTTCAGTATGTTGTGGTCAGCAGCAGAAAGATTTTGTTTTATAATGACGAACAGGACAGAGAACATTCTAATCCATCCATGGTATTAGATATAGAGTACGTACTTCTAATATCAGTTTGAGATAACAGAAGGGAATTTTCTAATTTAAAAGGTTAAATTTTTATGGGTCTTTAGATACACATTTTAGTTTTTGTCAGACTGGATAGACTCAACTATTCAGAATGGTACACTTGAGCATGTTCATTTCTACAACTTTTATATGTTCACATGTCACACCAGATTTTCCTGCAGCAAATATGTATGTGTGAACATCAGGTGAACGCCCATTAACACCACAGGATACACTTCTATGATCCCTGATTCAATTGCATCTTCCTGTTACATATAGTCTGTATACATATACATATATGCACACTTCTCAATAATTCTTTATTTTGTAGGAAATGCAGTAACACTATGTACTTGTAGCAAAATGGAGATATGGATATTGATGTTAAACAGTAGGGAAATGAATTCTGATCTAATATCTGCTTAGTTGTGATATACCTGTAATTATTAAAACAGTGCAATGTTTTTATTTGATTTCAGAAAATTATTCCATGTGCGACCAGTAACACAGGGAGATGTCTACAGAGCGGAAACTGAGGAAATTCCTAAAATATTCCAGGTAACAGCAACTGTCATATATTGATTTGAACATAGTTTCTTTAAATAACTTGTCAACTTTGAAGAAAAATGTATGAAGTACTACTACCGTGTTTCTCATATTATAAGACATGTCTTATATTTATTTTTTCCTCAAAAAAACACACTATGGCTTATTTTCAAGGGATGTCTTATTTTTTTCCTCCTCCTCCTGCCGCAGCCGGCATTGCTGCTGCACCTATCACTATGTCTTATTTTCGGGGTATGGCTTATATTCCTTGAATGCTTAAAAATCCTGCTATGGCTTATTTTATGGGTATGTCTTAAAATATGAGAAACAGGGTATATGCCTTTCTTGTTTTGCTCAGATTCTATATGCCAATGAGGGCGAGTGCCGAAAAGATTTGGAAGCAGAACCAGTTCAGCCACCAGAGAAGACAACCTTTCTGAATCATAAAGGTCATGAATTCATCCCAACATTATACCACTTTCCAGCCAACTGTGAGGCTTGTGCCAAGCCCCTCTGGCATGTATTTAAGCCACCACCTGCAGTAGAATGTCGGCGATGCCATGTTAAGTGCCATAGAGATCACTTGGATAAAAAGGAAGAATTAATTGCACCATGTAAAGGTAAGGTGACTAATATTTATATTTGAATTCAGTGCAGTTCTATCACAGGGGCAATCCAAACTAGGTTGATTATATTATGGGTTGTATCCGGTGCTCTGCATGTGTAATTCCACTGGCTGAATGGGACTTCCATTTTTTATCCTCTTCTTGTGCCCCCACCCTCAAATCTGTTCTGGAGGGTCCCCCAAACCCCCACAGCTGATTTTGAGGACACCCAAGTGCTTGTGTTTATATCTAGTTTTATTAAAAGTAATTTGAAAATATATTGAAATATGCTGAGTGACTTTTAAATCAGTAATCTGCTTTAAATTGATTAACCAGTTAAGCAACTAAGTAGTGCAGTTTTAAATTTGAAAGATCTGAATTTCTTTGCTATATAGTATGTATCTAAGTGCTACCAACCATAATACATTATTTTAAAATCATAGAATTGTAGAGTTGGAATGAACCCTGAGGGTCATCTAGTCCAACCGCCTGCAATGCAGGAATCTCAACTAAAGTATCCATGACAAATCACCCAATCTCTTTATTAAAAACCTCTAATGAACGAGAGGTGTTTGTTCAATACTTTCATTAGCCAACCAGTGGTGATAATGTTTATGTTATTATATCTTGGTTTTATTTAACAGTATTCTTTTTTCTCATTAATAGTGAGTTATGATGTAACTTCAGCAAGAGATATGTTGTTGTTAGCCCCCTGTCAAGAAGATCAAAAGAAATGGGTTTCTCATTTAGTAAAGAAGATCCCCAAGACACCACCATCCAGTTTTGTTCGTGCTTCCCCCAGAACTCTTTCCACAAGGTCTTCAGCAAATCAGTCATTCAGAAAAGTTAAGAATGCATCTGGAAAAGCTAGGTGAGATGTGAATGGACTAAGTTTATTTTTTTATTTTTTTTAGGAGGGTCTGCATATGAAATAACTGACCTATCCAAAGATTACTGTGTTGACTAGATTCACTTCTTACAAATCTGATTAAATCTGGTTCCTAGTTAAGAGTATTTACTAACTGGAGATAGTGTCTTTTTAAATGCAGCAAATCTTACTTTGTTTTTTTTAACAAGCAGCAGGAATTCAAATCAATGTAAAATGATTTATTGAAGTCATTTGAAAATCCTAATGCATTTTGAGCAAATTGTTCTACAATGGGATTTGATTTTTAAAATAAACATTCAGTTGGTGAACATAACATACTTATACTTTTTATATTTGTAAATATTATTAATATAAAAAATTCAATGCACTAAAACAATTTTAAGTCTTTAAAATAGACATACCAAATCCACCTTACCCTTCCATCTATGCCTTTCTAGCTGATTCTAACTTGCTATCACATTAACAAAGGAATTGGTGGGGGCTGGGGGATTCAGAGTCTTATATAAGCATCTATTTTTCAGTATAATCAACTGGAATTCTTCATGTACCTATGGTGATGTCCATTTTTACACAAACTTCTCTTAAAAAGAGGAATGCACCCTTAAAATGCATTGCTACTTGTTTCACCAGGTTTTTGCTTTATTGTTGCCTTATATTTTGCCTTGTATTTGGTTACTAATGGAAGTTTGATCTTCAGTATTATATAACTCTGTGCCCCTCTTTGCTGCATTATTCCATATTTTGGTCAAGGTTCTCAGCAAAGTATCCTGATAATAAGTCATATCATTGATGTTGGTAAATATCCCTCCATGTAATCCTTAATACACTGTGTTTTATTTCTAGGATGCACAAGCCATTTCTTTAGCCCTTTGTGTGAAAGTGCTTTCCAATCTTTAATACTTTGCTCTTTTTTATGGCAAAAAATATTTTATGTAGATTTTTAAAACCATAGGTACATGCTTAAAATGGCAATACTTGAGAAATGTAAAAACTCCATAAACTCAGTAATTCAATAATAGAAAAATCAGCCTTCCCTCACAAGAAAGTAATCCACCCCACTGTGGTGTAACTGACAAGAAATCTCTGCTTCTCCTTGGAATATTCAAATGGCATGACTTCCCAGGAAAAATAACACAGTAGAAACTAATTACACTGAAGAAGGCAACACATTTAAATGGTGATAATATTGGGGATGTGCACTGACCAGAGGATTTGTTCAGACCCTGATTCAGCACTTCAGAAAATGTCCACCTAAGTCCAAAGTACTTTAGAGGATGCCCAATTTGTGTCAGTTCCAAGTCTGCGTCAGAAAAAAAGGCTTCATCACCTCTCCCATTTGCTATTGAGAAATAAGAAAAAAGCTCTAAATTGGGCAGAATTTGATAAAGGTTTTAGGTGTGCATGCCTAAAATCCTTTGGCAGAAACAATCCTGCAAAATCTTGTGAGGTTAACTGCAGTGCTTTTCCCACAAGCGGAATCATTACATTTTTGAGGTGGTGTAAGAAAGCGATCACATTAGTCTTCCCTACTGTGGTGGACTCCCAGGGGTGTATTTATCAATCCTTTAGAGTTGATTTTGGAGTGGGGGGTAGGGACTACAGGGAATTTCCTGTGGTTTTGTTTGAGGGCACTACTTCAGTGGCACTACTTCGGCGCTCATAGGTAATACTGCACAGAGAACTGTATGCAAAATGCTTTGCTTACTTGTGTGCCTGTCCATTATGCTGGGATATTGTACTTTTCCCACCCCAAGCTCTCCATTGTTGCTGCCTAAGCTGCTATTGTGTATCTTCTTCCAGCAAGAGGAACTGGAGCTGTCTGGTGTAATGCCCTTGAAACACTCAGCTTTTTGGGGGGGGGGGCAGTATGGGCAGATGGCATAGCTGGGATCCACTGTCATCTCAAAATTATCCCAGATTATGCTCTGCTACTTTCTCCTTCTTATGGTTCTGCCAGCCTTGGAGAGGGTGGGGGAGAATTTGTATCCGCTGTGTATGTTGTCACTGCTCCTGCCTGCAAAAGTTTCAGCTTTGTGGGAGAATAATTCTACTGGGCAGCACTGCCTCTACCTCTTCCATTGCCCCAGTGGGAATCACCATGTGGTTTGTGCCAGCACCAAGTACGTGCCTGCTGATCAGACATGTAAGGGTGTGGCTATGTTAAATGTGTCTATTGTTCTGCTGCTTTGCTACCTATACCCTTTAGCCCAGTAACACACAACAGTATGTATGTAGAAAAGAAGCACATAAAAATGGAAAGCACAGAGTGAATTGAATCCATCTAACTAATTAAATCCATTGAAATAAATGGACATGAATGATGCAAATTCATTTATTTGAATGAATTGGTTGGATATGGCTTGTTGTAATACAGTTTGTGCTTCTGGAAATCACTAGTACATATGATGAAAACAGGCTCAAAGGACAGTAAGCAACCATTAACAAATATGGAAAAATGGGAGAAATCACTTGAGGATGGGCACATATGGGGGGGGGGAGAGGCTGAGTGCTACTTAAATAAAATTACTGTGACTTAAAAGGAACTGTTTTTCTCATCTTTTGAGTGACTGAAAGTGTTCAAGTGGGTTTGGCTATCCCTACTGCTCAAAGGCAGGAAACATTGAACTTTAGAGGAAGTGCGGTAGATGGTTTTCTCCTTAGACTTCAGTTTGCTTCATATGCAAGCTTAAAAAAAACCACAAAAAAATTATACAATAACGAAGAAACCACTGCACCAGAAAAAGCTTGCTAACTGAGCACACAGCAGAGCATAAGACCAACCTTAGGGACAAGGAGACCTAGTATGGCAGTTGAAAAAACATTTTTAAAAGGAAATGGCACCTTGAAAACTTTTAGATCATCCAAGGACAAACACCTTTCAGTTGAGAACAATGGTTCCTTCTCCCTTGGGTATTTAAGGTCTTCAAGTAGGATGTTGCTGTTCATGCCCTTTGACCACAAGGTGGCACTAAACTCTCAGTGGTTCAGGTACCGTAGGAACCGAGAATTCTCTCTCATTCCATCTCTCTTATCTTTCTTTTACAGCAGCTTTGCTTCATGGGTGCCTTATGCAGGCATTAAGTTGTGATTGTTGTAACTCATCTGCTCATTTTGCCGCCTAAACCTTAGAAATAATATGATCTCAGTTAAGTTTAATTATGAGTTTCAATGTTAACTTTCTCATTTAAGTTTCAAGCCATTTTTCTTCTAGGACCAAATATGTTTGCCCTACTCATTTGTCTTCCTCATGTGACACTTTCTTATATATATCTTCATTTGTGCTTCCCTACATTGTACTAGAGGTTTTGTATTCTTTAGCTAAGCTCCCGTACGTGGATGGCATGCCTGGGAGCATATATGATTTATATATGATTACATTAATGTTGAAAAATATAGCTCTATTTCAATATAAAATAGCTCATAGAAGATATGTTTTCTGATTTCTGGGAGAGAAAAAACAAATGTTTTTGGATGCAAATGTGATTTGGAAGCAAAAATATATTAGCTAAATATACTGCTGAGTCAACCACTTGGAGTATATAAACATAGATGCTAAGTTGTGCCAGGATCAGTGCTGGCATTCTGTATCATTTTTGCACATTCATTCTAGTTTTACATCTTTCCTTCATTATGTATCCTGAATTCTGATCTTCATCTTTCTATATGTACCCGTGAGTGCATATATGTCTTATATACATCATTTAGCCAGATAAAGAGCTATGTAGCTTCACTTTGTCAATTCATATTCATAGTTGCTTTTCCCTTACCACCATTGTCTTTGGAGGAAATTCAGAATGTTGATTTATTTTAACTAGAGAACTTTGTGTTGTCCTCACCATTTCTTTATAAGTATTTCTCGTCCTATTTCACTGGGATTCACAACCTTCTAGTCATGGACAAGGGTCTTCAAGCATGAAATCATCTTGCACCGACCCTAGTGATAGGCTTAGCTTGCTTGTTTCATCTCTTAACTCTGATTGCTATTAAACTAGCTTTAACTATAGTAGAAATTATCAGAAAGGGCAGAAATATAATTGAAGTTTAAAGACCATTTTCATATTTTTCGCATTTGGTTAGGTTGGTATTTATCAACATCCATTCAGACAACTTGAAACATGCAGAAAATCACTAGTAGAAGAAATTGAACAGAAATGCTCTGATCTTGCTTCACGTGCATTTCAGTATTGCTGAAGTCAGCAAGATAGATTTAAATGCACATTTGTTTGGAACTAGGGACTAAGATACACAAATACTGGATGGAAATATGAGGCTGTATATTAATTTTTAAAAATAAGACCTCTAAAATGTTTTTCTTGATGGTTGCTCCTATTGAACATCCCAGAATATACTAGGCTGTGGATGGGGTTTATTTTATTAGCATTGTGCTATGATGCTTCTGGTGGTACAATTTTGTTATGGCTGCCTGAAGTTTAGGCTATTTGAGCATTTGGAGAGCAGGGGAAGAAATAAATACATGTTTAGAGCTAGTTAATAGATTTTAGTTTTGTAAAATTAATTTCATTCCTCCTGAAGCTATTTTAATATCTGTTTATTTCCTTGTCAGTGATTTTTTATTTTATTTTCTGATGGATATTTCATTTCTTATTTCATTTATTTAGCATGTTGTTATAATTTGTTTATAAATACTAAATATGTGAACAGTAAGAAAAGACACACTATGTATCATTTATCAGAAATGCATATATTTAATAGAAGTTATGCAGTGAACAGTTGACTCAGACAGAAAATAATCTCTCTTTCTTCAAAAACAACCATGATCTATAGTTTTAGAAATGCCAGTTCTTTTAAAGATTTTCTTTTATTGCAAATTAATTTGGCTATACTTTTTGATCCTTCATCTGTGAATTTCATTGCTTGGGTCCTGAACATTTAGAAATTACAGTCTCTTTAATCCTTAATTGAGAGGCATAAAATTTCCACTTAAGGGAATTTTCTTCTTGTTAAAGCAATTCATTTCCCTCCCTCTTTCTTTCCACTGTTTTATTAGAAACTTTGGTCTAGGTCTTCCCTTTTATTTGCTATTAGCATTCAGTCACTTCTCCTGGAGCACCATTTTTCGTATCGAGTGCACAGTGATCCCTCAGCACATCAGAAATAGTCGTGAAATGTTCATTTCTAAATTTCAATAGGTCAAAGGAGTATGGATCTGTGGGGGACATTACCCATTCAGAAAACTCAAGTTACTGGTGAGTAGCCTTTGCTTTTGAACCCACTGCTACTTGTCATGTGACAGTAGTAAGAAAGCAGAATTGCTTTCTTCTAGTAATGAAGAAGGAGCTTTCTTAGAATGAGAAAACTATATTATTTCTCAGATTGTCATTTTGGAGATGTCTGTGGCTTTCTTTATTTGATCTTGGATATCATTTGCTCGGATTCTTTGTCAGCTCTATGCTTTCTTCTCTTCATACTGTTGGTAACAAAACAGTATGCATATCCTCATAACACAATTATGTTGTGTGGAATATGCCGTGGTGGTGGACTCCATTCTTGGAATAAGTACATTTCCCTCATGTGCTCTCTAACACTTATCTATTCTGATGGTGAAGGTGTACCCTAATTATCCACAACAGCCTAATTTGAGAAAAGCCTGTGTTAACTTTGGGCAGTGCTAAATATATTCATTTCCTAGGTAACAAAAAAATCTTCAAAAAAGGGATTGGTGAAAGTATTCCCATTTGATGGCAGTTTCACAAAATTTCTTTTAATTTTACTGCCTTAATATAGGTATTTCCTAGAGTAAAAAGTATATTATGCTACAGCTTTATTTATTATGTTAGTCTAATTTAGCCTGCTTTTCTTAAGGAAGGCCAGAGCAACTTACATGGGGTTCCTAAGCATTCTCCCATCCAAGTTCTAGACTTGTGCGTCTTTATCAATTTTGCATCCTCATGTCACTTGTTGGATCCAATATTTTATGACCATAGATGTCATTGACATATTCTTGACGTTAAGTGAGTTTGCATTTGGTCTACAAATCAGGCCATCCCCAATTCAAATCTTATCCCAGTAGCAACAGAGGTAATTATCCCAGAGTGGCAACAGAGGTAATTCCATTGGTAGAGCATGAGACTCTTAATCTTGGGCAAAGGATTCCTGCATTGCAGGGTTTGGAGTATATGCCCCTTGTGGTCCCTTCCAACTCTACAATTCTATGTTTCTATGGATCTGCCAGGAATTCACTAGGTGGCCTGAAGCAAGATACTCTTGAGTCTTACTGCAGGGCTGTTGTAAGGATTATAAATGATAAGTAAGCAGGTGCTGTAACTCTTCCAACGGTTTGGCTTCAACCCCAAAGGCACACTCTTCCATTGTCTCCTCATAAGACAGATGCCAGCAACTAGCAAAATTATAAGTACAGTATTGTTACTTGCCTTCTGCTAGCTGGGTTATGGCTCCACCTTCTGGTCAAGGCAGGAACAAAAGCTTCGGAAATACAGTAGGCTTTTGCTGCCATGATTCTATACTCCAGTTTGTTTCCTGCCTTCCTCGAGTTCAGTACCGTTTGTTGTTGCTCCTGCTTATCCTTCTAAGGCTAGTGTCTGTGTTTTCCCACTTTTTATTGCCCTTTTCCATCAGCCTTTGTTTTCCAAGATCTTTCACTCTCTCCCATCAGCTTTGTTTCTGGTGGCTTAACATCTATGAAGCTGCTGTGGTCATCAGGGGATTTGGAGTGAAGTGTATCTTTTTTTCTGTAACATCTGAAAGGAGTGACTGTAGAGGCTCTGGACCACTGTTTGGGTGCATTGGGGGACTGGATGAGGGCCAATAATAATGTGTGAGAGCGGTTTCTGTGTCTGGGTTTCCTTTTCTGGATAGGATTACACTTCTGAAGAAACAGGTATGTAGTTTGGGGGTACTCCTGGATCTTTCTGTGTTACTTGAGGCACAGGTGGCTTCAGTGGTAAGACAGATGCTCCTGTTTCCAGACCTAGATAGCTTGGCAACTGTGATCTTGGCATTGGTAATCTCAGATTATTGGAATGTGTTCTATGAGGTTTCTCTTGGGCTTGTTCTGGAAGCCACAACTTGTGAATGCAGTGACTAGGTTGTTGACTGGGGCACACCACCAACACAATAGAACATATTTGCTGAGGGAGATGCACTGGCTGCCAGTATCCTACAAACCGAGGTTCCAAGGTTTTGCTTTTAGCATTTAAAGCCCTAAACAACATGGGACCAGGTTACTTATGGGACTGCCTTGCCCCATATACCCTGCCTGGCAACTGCGTTCCTGAAATGGAGCACTCCTGAGAATACTGCATGCCCCAGAAATGTGCTTAGTGTGTACAGTACTAAGAACTGGGCTTTTGGTGTTGCAGCTCTAGCACTCTGTAATGAGTTACAAACAGTAATTAGACAAGCACCTAGCACCTTGATATCTATTCATATATTTTGATTTAATACGGCTTTCCTTGAAGTGTGACCCAGTCAGTTTATGGAATATTGATTGTGTAATTGTAGAAATGGTTTAAATTGCTCTTAGTTTACCAATACCATATGTTCTATTTTATCTTACTGTACACCATTTTGGTAGCTTTTCATTTTGAAGCAGTATAGAAATGTTATTTAAAAAAACCCCAAAACAAACTTTGATCCTAGATTAGGCACAGCTCTGTGAGTTGTACTAATGAATAAAGCATATATAAACATATTCAGGATTCTGTATTATTTCATTTATGTTGTGATATTACCAGAAATACTAATTATATTTGAATATCTGAATCTACGGAGTGTATAGCGAGGTTTGGGCATAATTCTTTACATTCAGATAAGTGAATGTAAGCGGGTGGATAGTGGGACCTGTGTGTGGTTTGCAATTGAAAGCAAAGTTTACATTTTTACCATCATACATTGGGAATCTGCTGCCAGTTGCAGCTTCTCAACACAAATGCACACAGTAAAAAAACCCAAAAACATAAAAAACCAAATGTTCAATATGTATATAGGATAATCTCCACTAATGTTCCATTGTATACAGAACATCAAATTTAACACTGCTCTAATGTGCCTCTGGTACATTAACTCCTGAACAATATTTTAAATATTGTTGACCTGCTAAACTAAATGACATGATGAAAAATGAGGCAATTCTAATGGTGTCTTTTTCTCTCTTTTTTTTCTTTCCAGTTAACAATATATGCAGCACTCCATGGAATCTGGCTGAGTCTGAGAAAGCTGTGCTTTTTTCCCGCCATACAGGGCAGTGCAGACTGGTTGTTTGTTCCCATGCAATTATCACAGGCTTCAGGGCTAAGACTGCTATTACTCTCTCCTCCTTGCTTTGGCACAAAAAGCACGCTGAGGGTGTCTTATTGCGGGTTTGCCTTAAGGTAGATTAGATTAATTATTACTATGTAATGCAAGTAAAAGCAAATAAAGCTTAGCTAGAAATAAGTTTAAACTGCTGCCTTTTTGGATTTCTAAAAAATAAAACCGCCAGCTAATCATGATGGAATGCAGTGAGCTTTTCTTGTATTAATGAGAATAAGAGGACTATTTACCCTGTGGGAAGGATATTTATATCAAGATAAGCACACAAATATGAGGATAGAAAGAAGGTATCTCAAACTGAGGACTGAATTTTCTTTGAAGACTCGAAGTTGTGCAGAAAACAGCAAAATTTGCTTGAAAACAAATATAATCACTTGTGCCTTTTCTGCATTGTTGTTAATGCTAATAATTCATCATGACAGCTCAAGGTGTTAAATATTTTGCTTTACAAAATACTGATTCTGCATATTTGTAAAGGGGGAGAAAATGAGTAATTGCATGTAATCTATGCATTGTTGCCAAGCCATACAGAATTTTACTTCTAGAGGCATTAGAAACTAAGTTAAAACAACCAGGTTTAGAAGCATATTTTGGTACATATTTTTTTCTATAATTTGTATAACATATTGCATTAACAATTTGAAGTGCTAATTATAGCAAATACACACACCCCACAAAATGTATGCACTGTTTGAAATGTAAATTATTGTTAGAACACTTTTAACGGATGTTGCCCTTTTAGTGCCTTAATTTGTTTTACTGCCATGTCAAATAAGTGTAGAAATCTCAAATACCTATTATGTGTCAGTGGTTTTATTGATCAAAGTATTGTAGAAGCTAGTTCCATTTTCATGTGTACAATTTTAAATGAAATTGCCTGTTACCAAGAGAGATTTTAATCATAAATACAAAAAGTAACAAATGCTTGTACCACGAATTTGAAACACCTAGAACACTTTAAAATTCCAGATAATACAGGAATTAAGTACATTTTAAGCTCTTGCTTTGTAGCAGGAATATTATTGTGGTATGAACAGTATGGCTTATTTTATTTTTTAACCAAATACCTCTTCAGTAACTTATAACAGCTTTGCAGTTGTGTATTAAATAAGAAGCACTGGAAAACTGATTCGTCTACATGACGATTTGCATGTTTAAAGTGGTATTGAAAGCCACACTAATAGATATGTAATAAGCATATCTGTTATTACTATGGTAATGACTCGTGCTCATTTAATACAAAATAAAACTAATTTATGGAAGAACTATTTTGAACATGACTGTGGTATTTTTCTCCAGAATACACTTCTTAGGAAGTTTGGGAAATTATGATGCTTTACAAACAGATAACTGTCAGCATATTTAAATCTGATATGAACTTGATAAAAAAATTTAATTACATTTTTATAATGTCATACTACATTTTAATACAGGGTAAAGTAGAAAAAAATTCATAGGACTTTGAAGAATTTATTTTGATATGTGAATTGTTAAATCCCATTTAGTAAGCACATAATGACTTTCATCAAAAGGAAATTATACCAGGTACACAGCTCTTAAAAGAGAATATTTACATATATTTTAATTTATAATTAAGTCATGATTAGTAGTAAAAACCTGTCAAGCTTATTCTGCACTCTTTGGAAGTCAGTGATACTGTGCTATTCCTAAACAGAAGTAGCATGGACTCTTAATTAGATGATGAGATGGGGATGGCCAGAGAAGACTGACAACAAATTAAGAGTTGGGTTGTAGCAGGGCAGACCAAGAAGAAGGTCAGAATTGTTCAGGAACAGATTTTCTTAAATCGGGCGTTGAGGAAGGAGAGGAAAATGGTTTGAGGAAGGAAAAGGAAAGACGGAATGGAGGGCGGTATGGCTAAGCTGCCAAAAGCAGCAACTGGGAGGGAGAGACACAGGAGAGAAGGCAATAGATGAGCTTGTGACAGCCACAGAGTAAGAATTGGTGTGAGAGGGAACATGCAAGAAGAGGTGGAGCAGAGAGGTGGACCACTGTAAGTTCTTAAAACTGAACAGGGAAGCAACACTGGAAATAAGTGGGGGCTGATATGGCCAAAGTGAAGGAAGGATGAACCCACCTTAAGGAGAAGAAAACGGATAAAGGCCAGCAAGTGATTTGGGCAGATAGTGATTTTGGTGCTTGCTTCCCCTGGTTCAACGGGTGCGGGTTTTTTATTCTGTTTTCTTGATTAAAGTTGTATAATTGTACACTGTTTCCATGAAGATGGATAGAAAATAAATGTTTATTTACAGATGGGTATAAACATTACCTGTAAATGTGCAATTTACAGCCTTTTTGCCAGATTAAGAATTTTGGTAGAGGGGATGAGGGGTGCCTAGGAGGGAGGATAAGAGAGTACTCACAATACATATGGTAGCTTAATAGCAACAGAACTAACATAGAATTTGATAGGAGAGGGAGAAGGGTATTGATGCAGAACAATACTGATCCTTGCTGAAAGCTATGTGGTGACATTTCATGAGTGTTCGCCTGTTACATTCTGGAGAATTATGCCTAAGCCCCAAATTTAGGGTGCCCAATTGGTTTCATCTCCAGGGCATATTGTTATATTCAGGAATCAATTCCTATGGTGCGTAGGTGAACCTGTTGAAATATTGATTCCTGCCCAGTTCTGAATTTGGTATCAGGCCTCTCCTCCACGCAATATTGTGAGTTAATGTTCCCATTTAAGTTATGTATTGTATCAAGATCTGATATATTTTCTCAGTATTGTTTGTTTTCACTGTGCTGTTTTGTTCTCTGGTGTTCCTCAACCCATATGTATATATCTTCTACCTTATCAGTCCACTTCATGAATCATTTGGAGTAGCTGTTGCCTGTAAAACATTATGCTGCAATAAACCAATGAGTCTGTAAAATGTCACACAAGTTCATTATTGTTTCTTTAGAATGCTATGGCTACTATTATGGATGAAGTGTGTTCTCAATAATCAGAACAATAAACATCTGCTACATATACGGTAATTCTTAGAATATGAATTTTGTAGGGGAAAAGAAAGTATAGAATTAAGAGAACAATTGGAAAAACCACCTATTGATAAATATTCATTGGGCCTAACAGAGTGTAGACTTTTCCTCAACCCTCTGGAGACAGAAGGAAGAGTTGGACTAGAGGAAATTCTTATCTTGAGAGAAGGCTGTTGGAAGATTTAAAGCTGGCAGTTCAGTGACTCCAAGACTTACTGTGCTGCTTACTCACAGCCAGGTGCATGAGGTGGCCATTTTGTCCATTTACTGTATTTAAAAGGTAAAGGGACCCCTGACCATTAGGTCCAGTCGTGACCGACTCTGGGGTTGCGCGCTCATCTCGCATTATTGGCCGAGGGAGCCGGCGTATAGCTTCCAGGTCATGTGGCCAGCATGACAAAGCCACTTCTGGCAAACCAGAGCAGCACATGGAAACGCCGTTTACCTTCCCGCTGTAGCGGTTCCTATTTATCTACTTGCATTTTGACGTGCTTTCGAACTGCTAGGTTGGCAGGAGCTGGGACCAAGCAACGGGAGCTCACCCCGTCACAGGGATTCGAACCGCCGACCTTCTGATCAGCAAGCCCTAGGCTCAGTGGTTTAACCACAGCGCCACCTGGGTCCCAGGTGGCGCTGTATTTACTGTATTTATTTTCCCCAATTTGAACTAAAAAAATGGTGATTTTCTTGAGCCAAAATGAGAGTACCCCTAAACCATTTTTAATAGAAAAAAATCACTGCTAATAGACTGCTAATCCCTCTTCCAATATGTGGCATGCAAATAATTTGACACTGTAGACCAGGCATCCCCAAACTTCGGCCCTACAGATGTTTTGGACTACAATTCCCATCATCCCTGACCACTGGTCCTGCTAGCTAGGGATCCATGGGAGTTGTAGGCCAAAACATCTGGAGGGCCGCAGTTTGGGGATGCCTGTTGTAGAGCAGACCAATGTGATGCCCTCTAGATGTTGGACTACAGTTCTGATCTTCACTGATCATTGGCTATGCTGTTGGGGTTGGAAGTTGCATTCTAACAATATCTAGGAGGATACCATGTTGACATTCCCCTGCTGTAAAGGATCTGGATTCTTCTCTGTGGGAGGCAAATCTGGACATTGACTGTATTGAAGTTTATGATGAGGCAGGTCTCTAGGAAGCTTTTCCTTACATTCAGATCTGATGGGAATTCAAGCCCTGCCAGTTATTGGCATGGTTCAAGTCTCTACTGGCAAGGGAAGTCAAGAGAGTGGTGCCTGAGTTGTCCCAAGTGTAAGTTGCTCTCCGTCAAGCCACACAAAGGCAAAATGGGCCCAAGCCCTAGAGCAGCTCTAAGGAGGAGGCTGCAACCCAAAGCCTACTCTAAACAGAGTAGCCACTGAAGGAGTGGTTGGGTTACCTTATGTACATAGCCTTACATTCTCAGGGCTGACAAATTGGACCAGACGCTTCATTCAACATTGGCAATTTTGAATGGCACATTTGGGTTGTGCTTTCTTTGATGTGGCTCTGATGTGGAAGTTTAGACAATGAGTTTCTGCTGACAAAACATTTCCATTAGGCACTGGGAGTACATTAATGATTGCTCTTTGGTGTAATTGTTCTCATGCTGCTCTATTAATTGGGCTTAAAAAGAATTAACAGTTATGTATTGCATTCTGTGTACTGTTGGAAATTGCACTGGAATCAGATTGACCTGATGAAGAGTAGTTTACAAATTGGAGGAATATTAAATCACAGATCAAGCACCATAGACAGAACTATCACATTGCCTCAAAGACAATGCTTTTTAATCAAAGCTGTGAATATATACAGCTCTTATAGGGATGCCCTTGTTGTTGTTTAGTCGTTTAGTCGTGTCCGACTCTTCGTGACCCCATGGACCATAGCACGCCAGGCACTCCTGTCTTGCACTGCCTCCCGCAGTTTGGTCAAACTCATGTTCGTAGCTTCGAGAACACTGTCCAACCATCTTGTCCTCTGTCGTCCCCTTCTCCTAGTGCCCTCAATCTTTCCCAACATCAGGGTCTTTTCCAAGGATTCTTCTCTTCTCATGAGGTGGCCAAAGTATTGGAGCCTCAGCTTCACGATCTGTCCTTCCAGGGAGCACTCAGGGCTGATTTCCTTAAGAATGGATAGGTTTGATCTTCTAGCAGTCCATGGGACTCTCGAGAGTCTCCTCCAGCACCATAATTCAAAAGCATCAATTATTCAGCGATCAGCCTTCTTTATGGTCCAGCTCTCACTTCCATACATCACTACTGGGAAAACCATAGCTTTAACTATACGGACCTTTGTCGGCAAGGTGATGTCTCTGCTTTTTAAGATGCTGTCTAGGTTTGTCATTGCTTTTCTCCCAAGAAGCAGGCGTCTTTTAATTTCGTGACTGCTGTCACCATCTGCAGTGATCAAGGAGCCCAAGAAAGTAAAATCTCTCACTGCCTCCATTTCTTCCCCTTCTATTTGCCAGGAGGTGATGGGACCAGTGGCCATGATCTTGGTTTTTTTGATGTTGAGCTTCAGACCATATTTTGCGCTCTCCTCTTTCACCCTCATTAAAAGGTTCTTTAATTCCTCCTCGCTTTCTGCCATCAAGGTTGTGTCATCTGCATATCTGAGGTTGTTGATATTTCTTCCGGTAATCTTAATTCCGGTTTGGGATTCATCTAGTCCAGCCTTTCGCATGATGAATTCTGCATATAAGTTAAATAAGCAGGGAGACAATATACAACCTTGTCGTACTCCTATCCCAATTTTGAACCAATCAGTTGTTCCATATCCAGTTCTAACTGTAGCTTCTTGTCCCACATAGAGATTTCTCAGGAGACAGATGAGGTGATCAGGCACTCCCATTTCTTTAAGGGATGCCCTTAAATCAACCTAAAATTCAGGAGCCTTGGTAATGAGGCTTAGTGTAAAAATATTTCCACTTCTGGCTGCAGATTGCAGGTGGAAGTCATATAGATGTGGAAATCTGCAGATGAGCAGGGAGATGCACTTTCACACAACTCAAGTGAAGTGTGCAAGACACTTTTCAAAAAGACCCTAGAATGCAGCACCTCTAAGCAATTTATCAAAGAATCCAGATATGTATCTTTAAGAATCATGGCTAATAATTTGTTGGATAAATGACTAAGACTCCTTGCCACAATCAAGGGCGTACCCACCATGCGGCAAGTTAGGGCAGCTGCCCTACTCTAGAAGCAGGGCTGGTGGGCAGAGGCGGAGCACAGCCCGGCGGAGCGCGAGTTCGCCATTCCCGCCGCACCGCGCCCCACCCTCCCTCCAGCTCCCCGGCGCGCCCTCAGGCAAGGCCAAGCGCGGCGGGGAACCAGGGAGCGCGGCGCGGTGGGCGGGAACGCCGAACTCGCGCTCCGCTGGGCTGGGCTCCGCCTCCGCCCACCAGCCCTGCTGCTAGGGAGGGGCACAGCCCGGCGGAGCGCGAGTTCGCTGTTCCCGCCCACTTTGTGGCCCCTCCCCTTCCGTGCCTTGGCCCCTCCCCTTGCCCCCCCCTAGTTTTGATCCTGGGTACGCCCATGGCCACAATCATAATTTCCTTTGATAGTAAATTGGGTACTTGACTACCTAACAGTTTACAAGCAAAATGGGGCCAGCCAAATATAAAGCAGTGATTTCTATATACTGTACTTGGGGATTCCTTAGGTATGCAGGAATATATAAATGTATAAATTAGAAAGAAGTCTTTAAAAAAACAACCACCTCAAAAACCGCCCAACAAAGTTGTGTTAAGTTTGTCAAATCTATGGCTGAGCAGTTGCAACAGAGAACATCAATTAAAGTATCGTTTGAGATAAAGGAGAGGTGGGGGGAAAAGAAACGAAAGGAACTAAAGAATGAATTGACCTGCTGAAGGCCCTGACTATTTCATTCCGATACTAGACGGGGATAATTCAGTGATAACGGAGGGGAAAAGAATGCATGCAGAGTGCGATATCAAACGCAGTCAGCCAGGCTTCCTCCAAAGTAAGCAGGGCACACTGGGAACATGCCCCTCCCTCCACCGGCCAAGATCCTTTTGCACGAGTACTTGCCGGGCAAATCCTATTACATCCAGCGGTGCTTACATCTGAGTAACTAACGGGACATATTACCGGGCCCGATCGCGAGGCTAAGCAGGCGGAAGCAGCGCGAGTGACGGCGAAGCTTCCTCATACGGCTCCCTTCCGAATCCGCCGCCGCCGCCGCGATTGGGGGCAGCAGCGAGGCGGCCTTTCCGGAGTTGCGCGCGCACCCGTCCGCGCTTGCAGCGTCATCCTGAGGGGCCGGTTTGAATGAGACCCCGAGGAAAGGAAGCGCCGCGCCGCCAGAGCTCCTTCTCGCTTCCTCTGCGCGCCCTGAGCTGCCGCTGCTGCCGCTCCTCTCCTCCAGCCTTCTTCCTGCAGGCTGCTCCCGCTCGCCGCCATGCCGCTTTTCACAGGTGAGCCTGCTCCGCCTCCCGCCACCAACGCCACGCAGGGGCCTAGTGCGGCTTCTCCTTCGTAGGCCTTGCTGGGGTCCTCCTGCTCCCCGGGCCGGGGCAGAGCTGCGAGGAGGAGGGGAACGGGCCGAGGCTCGCTTTCACGGGACTGCGCGGGCTGCCTTCTCCGAAGGGCCTTCCTGCCAACCAGAGACAGTGGGAAGGAGGGAGGGCGTTTTTTATCAGGCAGGTGCGAAGTTGGCTTGGCATTATGGAGACACCTGGCCTGGTGAGGGAGGGAGGAAGAACTAGGGGGTCGCTTATTGTTTGCAAGGGTCCCCTTCCTGTCCAGGAAAGTGGGGTTGCTGCACAGTAAGCATTCCTCTGTCTTCTCATGCACTGCGTAAGCCACCCATCCTGGATGGTTTCGAGTGGCAATCTTCAGCCTTGTCAGAATCTGGGCCCCTTTTGATCACAACATGGAATACGGGACCTTATTCTTAAGTTATTTTATGCATACACACATCTTCCTTCCTTTTCCCCAGTGGTGATATATGCCGCAAAGGAGAATATAGTGGGAGTGGGAGAATTTTGTTGAATGCTGCTAGTCATGCAGTAGTGAAGGGAGTTTTCCCTCTAGAAATCACCTTTGCATACAACTTTTAAGGCTAAATGAGTCCTTGTTCTCCTTTTCATCTAGCAGTTTTCTGTCTAGCCTTTTGTCTCTTAAAGTGAACAACAAAGTGATGGTTGGTGTTGATGCTAGTGGTGTGATCCATAAAGATCAGGACGTGGTGCATTGGGAGGTACTTTTGGGTCTTCTGAAGACCAATGGTTTAAGAATAACACTGTGGTGAATGTCTCAGCTTGCACATGTGAAAGCTTTGGTGGAAGTTCAAATAATGACCCAGTTCGCAAGTAATGATAAGCCAACCCATGGCTAAGCAAGAACCATATAAGATTCATTATTCTGCAAAGTTCTTGACTGCAGAATCCGTTGTGCTTGAATAGCGAATCTTTCCTTTAAATTTGTACTTTACAATATTTCATTGTAAAATGAAATATAAACCTCTTTAAGCCTTTTCAGTGTATACAGCATGTAAGAACTGCACATCACTGTACCATAACTTGACGGTCCTATTTTTCTTTCCTCCCCCTTGCAGTTAACGTAAAGTGGGGCAAGGAGAAATTTGATGGAGTGGAGCTGAATACAGATGAACCTCCAATGGTATTCAAAGCGCAGCTTTTTGCTTTGACTGGAGTTCAGCCTGACAGACAAAAAGTGATGGTGAAAGGTGGAACTTTAAAGGTAGAGTTTGAGAATAATTTTTGCCATACTTTTGTCATTGTGTGTTTTATAAATTTAGTGGATTACTGCAGTTCTTAGCAGGAGAAAACATATTGAGTTTGGCTTGTGGGATACAGGTAGAGAAGCACCAAAAAATTAAACAAAGCAGGTAACCATAAAGTGGTGCTTCCCTTTAGGTACTTATGTTTTGGGTATGGTAAGCTACTTGGCTGAAAGGAAGACTACTTCCTGTGTGCAATGTGATAACTAAAACTAGCATATTGATGCAAACCAAAGAGAGCTGGTCTGCTTTTGTGGTGTTTTAGAGAATGTGTGTGTATACCAATTCACCAAAATGGGCGCAACCCACCAAGCATTGCTTCCATGTGTGCCCTTTTCAAATGAACTAGAGCTCAGTAGTGCTTGGTAGGTTGCAAGAGGTCTATGCATGCAAATACATAGATACAAACACATAGACACTTGTTGCTTTCCTTTTAGTTTGATGCAGTGAGCTGATAATGGTAAAAACTATCAAATCACTCAAAACTTTAAGCTTTGGCAATTTGATGCCATGAGTATTGCAGAAAAATTCAGGCCTGTGTCTAGGACATTGAGAAACTATAATGTGTCCTAAATAGGGCAGCTATTGAGGAATGGTTGCAAAGCCTGTGTATATTTTGCCTGGAGAAGATTAAGACAAGACGTGAGAGCTGATATCTGAAGTACTGTTACATGCTGAAGATGGAGCAGACTTAGTGTCTGTTGCTTCAGAGGGCAAGACTGAAAGTGATGCTTGGAATTGCAAGGAAACAAATTTGGGCTATAATTATGTGAATACAGTGGTACCTCCAGTTATGAACTTAATTTGTTCCGGAGGTCTGTTCTTAACCCAAAACCATTCTTAACATGAGGCGCGCTTTCGCTAATAGGGCCTCCTGCTGCTGCTGCCAACTTCCACTCGCATCCCGGGGCAAAGTTTGCAACAAGGAGCATCTACTTCGGGGTTAGCGGAGCTCATTACCCGAAGTGTTCATATGGAGGACAGTATGTAACCCAAGGTTCCACTGTACTTCCTAATGTGTGAACTGTTCAGCAGTTCTTGTAGGAGGTGCCCATGTCTTCTTTGCTAGGGGTATTTAAACAGGAGAGGGATCTGTCAAGGATTGAGCAAGAATAACCTTGAGGAAGCAACCTTCACATTCCTGTCTCTAATATGTAAACACTTTTCTAGTTGCCTTAGCAAGTAGTAGCTGTCAGTAAATAATTCCTTCCTGGCTAGTTTAAGAACTTGCTTATTTTTGCAGGTAAATAACATGAAACACCTGCTATTTTATGGCAACTTATGCTTGTATATGGTTGAGAATATTTTCATGTATAATTGGAAAACCTATAAAACATGAAGCAGTCTTAGATACTACACTACTTGTTATATAGTTAATGGCTTGCACAAAGAATGGTATTAACAAATACAGTGGTACCTCAGTTTACAAACTTAATCCGTTCTGGAAGTCTGTTCTTAAACTGCAACCGTTCTTAAACTGAGGCGCACTTTCCCTAATGAGGCCTCTCACTGCCAGTGCCCTTTTACTGTTCGGATTCCGTTCTTAAAGGTAAATAGACCCCTGACCAGCCGTGACCGACTCTGGGGTTGTGGTGCTCATCTCGCATTATTGGCCATGGGAGCCAGCGTACAGCTTCCAGGTCATGTGGCCAGCATGACAAAGCTGCTTCTGGCGAACAAGAGCAGCACACGGAAATGCCGTTTCCCTTCCCGCTGTTGCGGTACCTATTTATCTACTTGCACTTTGACGTGCTTTCGAACTGCTAGGAGCTGGGACAGAGCAACGGGAGCTCACCCCATTGCGAGAATTCGAACCGCCGACCTTCTGATCCACAAGCCCTAGTGGTTTAACCCACAGTACCATCCGCGTCCCGTTCTTAGACCGAGGTAAGGTTCGCAAACTGGGACACTACTTCCGGTTTTGTGGAGTTCGTAAACCGAATAATTCTTAAACAGGGCTGTTCGTAAAGCGAGGTACCACTGTATTAATAATATTCTGAGTCTGTGGCTTGGACTCTAGCTTCCATTCTTTGAATGGGAAGGCACTCCATTTGTGGGATTAGATCCCCCACCTCTTCTTTTCCTTAGTGGCCCTCTACCTTCACATAGTTTTGAAGGTTAGGGGACCTTCGGGAATTGAATGGGAGGAGGACTGCAGCAGCAAGAAGGAATTGCTGAAAATCGGGGGGCCCACCTTGTGAGAGTGAAAGTGCTCATACAACACTTTGGGGGACAAGCCCATGTTTGCAGTTCCAAGTCGCTGCAGGTGTACTCCCCATCCATTATACTGCACATCTTCCGTCTGTTATGTGATAAAGGAATGCTCTGTGTGCACATAGGCTTTCCCTGTTTCATGTATTAAGTCTTTCTAATGGATGAGAGAGAGAGCTTTTACATAGGTGGGGCTCTATGTGTGTTCTTTAAACTACTGCACTGCAGTTCATATTGGTGCAATCTGCATAAAGTTATTTATGTTTTTGTTCTGTTGGAATGAATAGCACTTAACTACGTCTTTCTGGGGCCTTGGGTTTTGCAGCTACTAGATCTGTTGACTCATCTTAATATTATTGAAAGGACTTAAATTTGTTTTGTTTTGTTCAATAGGATGATGATTGGGGCAACATCAAAATAAAAAATGTAAGTATTGCTCAGTGACTATATTAGGCAATAAGTCTTTGATGTCTTGGATCCTAATTTTTCTTCAGTGAATGGGGCAGAGTTCACAGAATGAGACTTTTCTGCCTCCCCCTTCTCTCTACACTTTTGTGCCCCTGTCTTTTGTGCTTCTTTGGGGTTGGATACCCTTGGTAATGGTGTGGGATATGGTGTGGAAGCTACAGGTGGAGGGGAGTTTGGCAGAAATCACCCCAGAACAAGAAAAGCTTGTTCTGTATTTGCTACAATTATTCAGCTGTGAATGTGGTAGTCGGTTTGTTTTTGTTTTTTTTAAAAAAAGAAGCAGCAAGCATAAAGGTAGTAATGGAAAGTCAGACTTAATGGCTGATACCATTACTTAGTAACATTGAATGTTTAGTAAATAAAAACATCACTGGAAAGAAGAGAGGCAAGGTTAATTAAGAATATGGCAGAGCCTACATTTTAAAAAAATGAACTGGAATATACTGATAGTGCTCAATTATTATTTTTGAAAGATATTCCCTTACGTTCATAAGTAACCAAAGTGTTAAAGGTTCTAAACCACAATGCATTTTATTTTAATACTTCATGAAGACTGGAGTATGTTCTCAAACAACATTGATTTTCTTAATTGTCTAATTATAGTCATTGTTCCTTTTTTGAACAGGGCATGACCTTATTAATGATGGGTTCTGCTGAAGCGCTTCCGGAAGAACCAATTGCTCGGCCTGTCTTTGTGGAAGATATGACAGAAGAACAGTTAGCCTCAGCTGTAAGCATATTTTTTCATCCCTTTGCAGAAGTCTGAATGTACTTCCTCATATTGCCACAAGTTTAACTTAATAATGTTAGTGAACTTGCTTAGTTTTGTATGCCTGAGAAGGGTGTTTTAGAACAGCGTTTCTCAACCGCTGTTCCGCGGCACACTAGTGTGCCGCGAGACGCTGGCTGGTGTGCCGCGACGTGCGGCGACGAGAAGGGCGATTTGCATTGTCACATGCCTGGCGGCCGCCAATACACAACACTGACCCGCCGGAAAGGAAGCCGGCCGGGTCACGACGCGGGGCGAGCGCAGCTCTCAACAGCCACCACCACGGGAGGGTGGTTTTAGACAAACTTAAAGAAGCTGGCTGGATGAGCTCAACCTGAAACTTGCTGAGCAAAGGATTGTGCTGGCAGAGAAATCTGCGGCTTGTGAAGCCTTATTACAGGAGATTGCAACCAACACAGCAATTGGCAAGTGTTTCTTACAGTCATAATTATATAGTCAATATAGGGCGGCACAGAGTTAAATTTTTAAACTTTTTTAATGGTGGTGTGCCTCGTGATTTTTTTCATGGAACAAGTGTGCCTTGGCCCAAAAAAGGTTGAGAAACACTGTTTTAGAAAATCTAACAGTCAACTGCTTATTGCCTATTAAGCTAGAAAAATTTCAAAAGCAGTTTGTGATATGGTGTTGGGGTAGCTGTTTAAAGGAAAGAAATTGGATTCATTGGACTGCTGCAAACCTTTGCATAAGTCTTAAGATTGCAATACTATACTTGCTGGAAGTCAGCTCCATTGAACTCAATGGAACTGTTGAGTAGACTTGTATAGAATTGCACTTTGGATCCATAGTGGTGCCTTTAACTGTGTAAAAGCTGTTTTGTTTGTTTGTTTGTTTGAACAAACCACTTAATTTTGTCCACAGAAATGTAATAGCTGTTCATGTACTAGTCTTAGCTGTGCAAAAGTGCTATAGAACTAAAATGTTGAGAGTGCTTTTCTGGAAATCACTCAGGAAAAACTGCTGTAAAATATTCAAGCACTTTTATTTTTGTGGTAGATGGAGTTACCATGCGGCTTAACAAATCTTGGGAATACGTGTTATATGAATGCTACAGTTCAGTGTATTCGTTCTGTGCCAGAATTGAAAGAGGCCCTTAAGAGGTAGGGTTCATATTTTATTCAATGATGTTCAAAATTTTTATTAAATAGAGATTGTGGCTTTGGGGGACGGGCTTCAGTATGAGCACCTTATTGTTTTTAACATTCAACTTCTCTTAATGGGTACTAAATATATTTATGCTTAAAATTTGGTGGTAGAATTCAGATCTGGTTAGTGATCTGCTTTTCTGCAAGTAGACTTAAACACTATTATGTAATTATTTTAAAATTTGATTTATATTCCTATTCAATTTATTCCAGATTTTTTTTCTGTGTCTTGTTTGCCTAGTGCTCAATTTACAAAATGTAGCATATTCAGTATAGTAGCTTCTATGTTGGCTTTTAAGAATACTTATCAGGTTGCCAAATCCTAGAGTACTGTGATTTGAGATGCGATTGAGACTGATATATTAATGCTTTCATATTAAGTAGTTGGTGCAAAATTAATTTGCCATGCCTTTAAAATAGTGTTTTCATGCTTAATGTTACTTCTGTGTGTTCTTTACTGCCACTTTGCTCCCGCTCTTTGTGAATTCATCAAGAAGCAGAATAGGCAAAGGTTAGTCTTGTTAGCACTTTGGGAGGTAGGAATCAAATGAATGACCTGTATAACTTGCATATAAAACAGAGATTAATAGAAGTCATAACATTCTGAAGCATTCCAGATGGGTGAACAGTTCGGCTAAGCAGCTCTTTATGGACTCATTGCCCTTTTAAGGCCTTGATTTGGATGTAAAGGTGCTCTTGTGCAATTGAAAGGCAGTTTTGCTTTTGCAAGGTGGCTTTCTGTACTTTCTTCCTTTTCTGCTCTTTCACTGCAGTCCCCTGTGCCACACTCCCATGTTCTCCCAGACGGTTCCTTAACCCTTGGGTGTAGCTTGTCAGTGGGCATAGGAGACTGGTAGGGAGAGGAAGGGATCAGAAAGCCGTATTGCACAAGTGAAGTTCTGGTTGCTCATGTTTGGGCCCAAGCGCTTGGCTTTTACACAGCAACTCCATTTTTAGTATATCCTGAGATGGTAATGATAAATATGGAAGCCATGGTAGGTGATGGTTGTGCCCTAACTCAGTGAACTCAATGTGTATAGAAATGCAGTTATTTGAAGGCAGAATCTCTGGAACCCTGCAGAATAGAGAACTGGTTTTATCTTGTGGTGTTGGGGAGATTCTGCATTGGAGTAAATTTGTGGCCTCAGTTCATTTCTGTGTACAGTGAAAGGAGCAAGAAAAGGAGCCTAACGCTGTCCCAATGTCACTGGAAGTAGAATTTTTGGGGTGGAATGGAGGAACAAATAATGAATAATCCAGACTTGGGGACACACGGATTCTGGAAACCTTGTGCTTTCCTCTGCACATGTGTGCTCATTGTTCTGCAGACACTAGATGACACTTTTTCATTATTATTTTAAATGGAAGCTGCCTCTGAGTTTCTACACATTCATTAGATAGTTTTGCTCCAAGTAACACAGTCCTGATAAAGTCCACCTCAGCATTATTTTTGTGTGAGTTGCCTTGATTCCAAGATCGAATTAAATAACATGTTTTAAACATCTCTTTAGATATGCTGGTGCCTTAAGAGCTTCAGGAGAAATGGCCTCTGCTCAGTACATCACAGCAGGTTTGTCTTTGATCATCAATGTAGAGCTTTCTGCTGCTTAAAAAAACCCCCTTTCTAACAGAATTTTAAGGATTCGATTCACTAGATTATAACTGAGGGGGAAACCAAAGGCAAGTGGTCTCTTAACAGGCAAAGAAACACATCTCACTGTCTTATTTTTTGTACTTCTGAAATGTCTAGGGTTGTCCCCACCCCAAATCAACTGTCATTTTGTTGAAACTGATGGGTCCCTTGCAACTCTCCAGTTCTATAATTCTATCAACAGTTAATAATGTTTCTTGAGTTTTCAAAGAATTTGAAATATAACTAATGATTTTCAAGTGTGTAGTTTTATAATTGTGTTTTAAGAGCAAAAATATCCTTATTCAAAGGTGCTCTCGAAGAGCTTCTGATAAATTTTGTAGTAACAATTGGCTTTTGGTGCCATGCAGGATTCTCATACATGAATCTCCACATGCAGCAGTTTAATCTGTTACAAGGGTGTGATGTGTTCAGCCCTGTTTTGCAGGTAGATTGTTTGGACATATAATGTAAAAAATTAAATAGCCCTGCACTAAAAGCAATACTATGGTATACAAGAAAAAGGGAAATATTTATTTGAAATATATAGTGTTTATTGTATCTGTTCCTTTAGTACTTCACAATTTAATGTTTATTCACTTTTAAAAACAACTCTGTTTTATTTTTAAGCTCTTAGAGATTTATTTGATTCCATGGATAAAACCTCCTCTAGTATCCCTCCCATCATTCTCCTCCAGTTTTTACATATGGCCTTTCCCCAGTTTGCGGAGAAAGGGGATCAAGGCCAATATCTTCAACAGGTAAATGCTTTTATTTTACTTTCTAATATTCAGGCAGCATATGTCTCCCCAAAATACATCTATTGTTCAACGAGTTTCATATGTTTCAGTTGTGAGGCAATAATTAAGTACAAACCTATGTACAGTTTGTGTAAACTTGAATTTAATGATTGTATTCATATGATTCTGTAGCAACTATGAAGAAAAACACTTTTGAAATAATGTTAATACTTCAGATTTATAACGTTTGCAGTAAACTCCAATTAGTATATTTATTGCAGCTTCTTTTGTCAAACTCGAGCTATCACTGTGCCAAACGTTTGCTTTTCCTGCTTCTTTCATAGGATGCCAATGAATGCTGGGTTCAGATGATGCGAGTCCTGCAGCAGAAGCTAGAAGGGATCGAAGATGACACAGTTATGGAAGTAAGTGGTCTTAGTCTTACAATCCTGGAGAAAATGGCATTAACTCTGTGCCCAGCCAAAAACAGCAACAACTTTTGATTTTGGCGCACACACAAAAAAACCCACATGCTGACTGTGTGCAAGTTTTGGGGTAAACCTTAAGGATTGTGACCTTTACTACATAATATTTTTAAAATATGTTTAGTATACTACAGTACTGCATAGCTTCATTTCCAGAGGCTTGCCAAATGTGTCTTTCCCCCTCAATTCTTTGAACAACTGACTGTAGTGGCAACAGAAACCCATCCACATTTTTTACTTAGAATTGAAGTCTCAAATATTAGCACTGTGCAGAAAAAACCTTGAGTAGCAACTACAGAAATAAGAAACTCAAGCTGTTGGATACACCACCATCAATAAAAAGTTGCTTTGATGGAGTATATCTGAGGTACATACGCATAGAAATTTCAGAGAGCACAACTGTCCTTATTTATCCAGTGTTCAGGAACTGCTTTAAGCTCACACAAGGGGTTTGTCCATGCAGAGCTCTCCTTCATATTGAAGAGGATGGGGGAGCATTAGAGCTCTCCTGTTCACTTAGAGCTCCTGACTGAGCTAACATAGCTTCTAAATGTGCTGGAAGCTGTCAGTCGGTGGCTTCCACATGTGGAGTACCCACTCGACCTGGCTTCACTTCCACTCCCTGCCTTCCTCCTTCCGTGTCCTCCAGCTGCTTTAAGCAATTTCACATAGGGAGAGGAAGTGGTCCACTTTTCAACAGCTGTCAAAGCTCAGGTCTGAACCCAGTCTTAATAAGTGCAATAATACTGAAGGTCAGGCATAACATTGTAGGCGTAAAGGAACTGAGAAGACGTAATGTGTCTTAAAGAAGCTCAGAATGAGAAGTCTGCTTCAGAGCACCGTTCAAAGTGTTGGTATTGACCTTGAAAGCCCTAAATAGCTTCGGCCCTGTATACCTGCAGGAGCTTCTCTACTTCCATTTTTCAGCTTGGACACAGATCCAGCTCCGAGGGTCTTCTGACGCTTCTCTCACTGCAAGAAGTGAAGTTATAGGGAACCAGGCAGAGGGCCTTCTTGGTAGTGGCGCCTGCTCTGTGGAACGCCCTCCTATCAGATGTCAATGAAATGAACAACTATATGACTTTTAGAAGACATCTGGAGGCAGCCCTGTATAGGGAAGTTTTTAATGTGTGATGTGTTACTGTGGTTTTACATTTTGCCAGAAGCAAATGGGTGGCATCTAAATAAAAATTGTATTATTATATTACTTCTTTGTTTTTACAGACTGACTCTGGAGCTTCAGGAGCAGCAGCAGCACCTCCTAAAAAGAAGAGCTTAATTGACCAGTTTTTCAGTATTGAGTTTGAAACTGTGTATCCTAAACGTTACTGGAAATACATGGAGGATGATGTTCATGGAAATAGCAACAAGGGCAGGGTTGGGATTTTACTGACACAAGAGGAAACATTTTTTTCTATGACGGGTGACTGTTAACAGAACAGAAATAAGGAATGGCAAGTGGATAGAGGGAAATGAAAATCTAAGTTTGGGAAATCTCCCAAAGTGGGAGCTACACAAACTTTGTTTGTTTGTTTGTTAGTGAATCTGGGGTAGGGGTGAGGAATCGGGGGCCTTCCAGATGTTGGACTTCAACACTCATCCACCCCTGGCAGCCTGGCCAGTGGTCACAGGCGATGGGAGTTATAGTACAGCAGTCTCTGGATGGTCACAGGTTCCTCATCCTTGATGTGATGTAGCAAGGTTTCAAATCAAATAAATACACAGCCAGCTGTTTTTGTTAAATATTTCCAAAGTTGCAAGGGGCGGGTGGCAGGTGAAGTTCATGCCAGGATGCGCAAATGTGTCCTATACAGTTTGTTAGCAGAAGAACTGGTCACTGCTATCAAAACAGCACCATTGTTTCACAGCAGATTAAAACATACTGAAATGCAGAGTAAGTATTGGCTGGCACTCGTTTTAACTGTTTCATTAAGGTCAGCAGTGTTTAAATAGAGCAGCAGTTCTAGTCTTTGCATATATATATATTTGTCCTTAACATTACGCAAAGCATGAAATGCACAGAAGCAGAAGAGGAGGATGTCACAAAAGGAAGAGAGAATCAACTCCAACTTAGTTGTTTTATCAATCAAGAAGTAAAATATCTTTTCACGGGTCTTAAACTGGTGAGCAACTTCACTTCATTGTCTCTGGAAGTTGCTTTCTTTCTATAGCACAGTGCTTGAAAGACCTTGCTTACTTTTGGCTGGCTTGAAAACAAGCCACAAAAAGTTGGTGGGGATAGGGAGAGAAAATTGTTACGTGGGTTGATGGGGCATGAAATGCAGATTTGTGTCCTGAACATATACTCCCAACTTTTAGGTGTCTTAATCTGTAAAGCAGAATTGCATTGCAAGTTATGTTTTGCATTTTGCCTTTTCTGTCTCATCCAATTACTATGTATCAACCATATCTTTAGTAGCTTAATTTTTTCTATGCTAATAAAGCAGAGAATTCAAGAGGACTCTCCTCCCTCTTGGTCTCTTTCAAGACTGATGTAGGTTTTAAGGTAGAAGGCTGAACATGAAATGTAGACTAGTATCACTAAGTGTGACTACAGGATTAAGAACGCAGAACAGATGGGGAAGACTGTCCAGACTAGATTGGGTTGTATGAGCAGATGTCTGATTGTACAGTGTGGAATGTCACCCTTTGCTTTTTAGTTCAAACTTTAAAATGCAAACTAAAAATAGGCATTTCAAAGACATCTCCAACTGTTCCATATCTTCCTATTTTTAATCTTGGTCTTGGTGATCACTTGAAAGTGCTCCAGAGATTATTGCATTTAAGACCCATCCATTGGTATAGGCTACATCTTATTTGGCAGAAACCAAAATAAAAGCAGGGAGAGGGCAAGTTAAGACACCAAAGCAGGGGTTTTGGAATGATCTTGTATGATGTAGTGTAGTATTATGTTTCTGTTTCAGCGTCTTCAAGAAGAAATTACCAAGCTGTCTCCAACATTGCAAAGAAATGCACTGTATATAAAATCTGTGAGTAGGTCTCTTCGTAGCCATAAAACCGTTTATGTTGACATTTTAGAGGTGTAGAGAATAATAAAGTTCAAAGACCCTACAATATCAATAGACTGGATTTTGTTGTGCTGCATGAATTGGAGAAGTACACAGTATACCAGTAATTCTAAGTATTATAATCTGATACCCCATTCCAATACTATAACAAAGTAGCTTATGGGAGTAACTTGTATCACCTGCACAATGTGTGTGTACCTTGCTGGGAGTGGAGACAGTGTTGGGGATGGGTAAATAGCGCAAACCAAATATGGTAACCTGATACTACTTGTACCAAAAGCTGTGTATTTTGTTTGCAGATTTTGCACATAATCCAGTTATATGGAATTCAGTCTTCTTATTTTCAGTGAAATTTCTTCTTGTAATCCAGGGTCATACAGGATATAAAGTTTAAAATGAATGCTTACTTCATTTGTTTCCACTTGCAGCTAAGTAGTTACTGCTGTGAATATTTTGCTTGTTTTAGTCCAAGATAAGTCGCTTGCCAGCCTACCTGACTATTCAGATGGTTCGTTTCTTTTACAAAGAGAAAGAATCTGTGAATGCCAAAGTTCTCAAGGTAGGTGTTTCATACATTATTATTATAATTATTTAAATTTGCATGCAGCCAGAAGATCCCAGGGCGGTTCAAAACACTACTTCAGTTCTGCTTTTTGATCCACCTGGTGGTCAGCAAGCTGCTAAGTGAACTTGGGTGTTTCCATGTCAATTTAAACTGTTGTGATAGGAGTGAAAGTTGAACCAGCATAGCCCATTTGATTAGGAGCATGATTTTTCTGCTAGAAAATGTTTCAGTACAAGGGATAGTATGAAAGCTGTAACATGACAAAACACTCTCCCGATATTCACAGAATATCTTTTTATATGTTAAGGCTAGGCTATGGAAAGGGCTATTAGCTCCAGCATATACTTTGTGTGCAAAAAGTTCCAGATTCAGTAACTAGAATATCCAGGTAGAAACTTGGGAGTTGTTGCCACTCAGGAGACAGTTCTGAGCTAGATGGCCTGACTCTGTATAAGGCACCTTGCTATGTTCATAAGTTGGTTTTTTGTTTTTGTTTTTTTTTAATAAATCCTGAGTTTTGAGTGAATAGACAACTTTAAATGTCTTAAATTAACTGCATTTAAAGCAGTCCTGGGAAATGGTGTCTGTGGTGGTCAGTTAGCTTCATATGATGCTTTACAGAGATGTTAAGCAAGCCTCTCTTCTAACTGCTCCTAGGATGTTAAATTCCCTCTTATGTTGGATGTATTTGAGCTATGTACATCAGAACTTCAAGAAAAGATGACCCCGTATCGATCAAAATTCAAGGAACTAGAAGACAAAAAAGCGAATCAGCAGCCAAAGAACGTAGGTGACCTATTAAGATTGGTTTAGCCGTGTACCTAATTTTCTTTTATACGCAAGCCTGAAATAAGAGCCAGCATTGGGCAAGTGAACCATTGTGACCCAAACATCATTTAGATGCTTTATAATAATGCTGCAATTTCAAAAATTTAAGACTTGAGTATCAATATTTGCTGTTGAATTTCATTAATTCCTAGACCTAGTAATTGTATTAACCACAATTTTTAAAAATAAGTATGCAGCTGACATTTCCCTCTGGCTGACAAAGACTTCCCTTTAATTTTATTTATGGGGAAATTAATGGATAATCCCACTTGTTGAAAACAGAGTGGCTAGTTCTTCATTGGTTGTGCTTCTTACTCTGGCTGTGATACTTTTGGAGCTTTTGTAATGCATTGACACACCATGTAATTTGCTCCAAAGACTTTTTAACTTTTTAGAAATCATTTCTCATTGACATTTCTCATTGAAATCATTTCTCATTGATCATTTATTAGGATGATATAAGTTATTTTATTTGTTAATGTATTTTAATGTATTTCTCTTTTGCCTTATATGAACATAACTCATGTAAACCATAAACATGTTTATTTTTTAAGTCTAGTAAAGGTGATGGTGCACAGAAGGAAGTTAAATACGAGCCATTTTCCTTTGATGATGGTAAGTGGAAATTGAAAGGACTTTGGATACATTTAAAATTGATTTTTTTCACCTTAGATAACCATAAGGCATTTAGGTATTGAAAATGGACAACAAAACACATAAGCATTTTTATTATTTCCTTGTCTGAATATCTGAAGATCTATATGACCAAGTGAGTGAAGGGTGTAAGTGGTGTCTGATGAATTGCAGAGCTTCATATTTGAATGGTACTTGATTGCAGGATCTATGCTACAAAAACTAAAGCTCACAACTGCTACAGAAATATAACAGGAAAGAGATCAGATGAGATCATGTCTTTGCGCCAGACAAGCATTTGATCTTCTACACTCTTTTTTGTTGTTAAAGTAGATGATTTTTAAATTTTATTTTGGCTTGCACTTATTAAAATGGAACTGTGTGGTTTTTCTATGCCTGTTGTTTGTTGTCTGCCGCAGGTAACAAGTCTGGACAAAAATAACACAGGTAGCAATGCTGATTTCTCCCCAAGCCTGTTACATGTAGTTCTGCTATTCGCTCGGGGTGTTTCCACAAATTTCCTTAACCCCAGACACTTTTGCAGGCAGTCTCTTCCTTCACATGCTTAATTTGGTGTCCTTGGGTGTGTGCTTATGTGGGGATAATGCATTCATGAAGAAAACTTACTGGAACCCAACTTTAATCAAAATGGTTTAAAATATATTTTGTATGAAATGGCTTAGTTGCATTTCCCCAGAGCAGGGATGGGGAATCTGTGGTCCTTTAAATGGATTAAGGATCATAGGAGTTGTAATCTAGCAGCATCTGGAGGGTGGTAATAATAATAATAATAATAATAATAATAATAATAATAATAATAATAATTTATTATTTATACCCTGCCCACCTGGCTGGGTTTCCCTAGCCACTCTGGGCAGCTTCCAACAGAATAATAAAATACAATAATCTATTAAACATTAAAAGCTTCCCTAAGCAGGGCTGCCTTCATATGTCTTCTAAAAGTCTGGTAGTTGTTTTCTCTTTGACATCTGGTGGGAGGGTGCCACTACCGAGAAGGCCCTCTGCCTGGTTCCCTGTAACTTGGCTTCTCGCAGCAAGGGAACTAACAGAAGGCCCTCGGCACTGGCCTAAAGCTCTAAAGTAGGGGTTGGGAGCCTTTTTGACCCAGTGGGAAGCCACTTATCAGTTCCAATTCTCATGGGTCAACTTTGGCAGGTCTAGACCTCTTGTCACAGTCCCTTACACAGTGCTGGGTGTCAAGTATTTTTGCAGCACTGGATGGTAAAGCTGCTTTCTGCAGGAATCCACTGTGCAATTAAGTGCCCTATGAGGAACTCGAGCTGCATAGCTGATTTAGCTGCTTTAGTATCTGCCTGACACTTGACACCACATGAGCAAGGTTTGGGGAAAGTAGGCTTGTGGGCCAAATTTGTGGGATGGAAGTTCACCATGCCTGCTGTAAAGATTCCTGTGGCAATCACAAAGAGACATGGGTAACTGTGCAGAGTTTACTGTAGTGTTACATTGTGGTCTTTCTCCCCCAGATATTGGCTCCAACAACTGTGGATATTATGACCTACAGGCAGTGCTAACACACCAGGGAAGATCTAGTTCTTCTGGACATTACGTATCTTGGGTTAAAAGAAAACAAGGTACTGAGGCAATTTTAGACACTAGCAAAATAATACTACATGAGGGGTGGCTGCTTTTATTGAATGATAAATTGGAAATCCTAACTGAATAGTTCATGTAATATGTGGTATCAATTTACTATTTCTTTTTCTTCACAGATGAGTGGATTAAATTTGATGATGACAAAGTCAGCATTGTTACACCTGAAGATATTTTGAGGCTATCAGGGGGTGGAGACTGGCATATAGCTTACGTTCTACTTTATGGGCCACGCAGAATCGAAGTAGTGGAAGCGGAAGCTGATGAATAGACTTCATTTTTACTATTTCTGCCTAGGTGTGAAATAAATTTCTTAACTCCAGAGCTTCACAGAGGCTGCAAATTTGGTTCATTCAGTCTACTGTCATTTGGAGCGGCAAGGAAGCAAATCAGGTTTTGAAACTGACCTCTGCACTAAAGTCACTACTACAGTCAGTCACTCAATAGTTGTTATATTTGAAATTGATTTTAGTTTTTGGGTTGCAAAAAAAGACCATTTTAAAACAACTAAATTTTAACAAAATTAGGCAGGCCTCCTGCTCTTTCCTCTAATGTTATCAGCAAGATATTTATTACACACCTATTCATGCATCATTTTGTTGTTAATTCTTGCATGGTTTCTACCAGTTCAGTAGCTGTCGATCCTTTCTATTGTGTCTTGACAGCTTTGTCAAGTGGAATATCAGTTGTTGACTCAACATGTAACAGTGCTGCTGCCCATAGCCTATGGGAATATGGCTACAATCACGTATTTGTCCAGCCTGATGTGCCAACCTGGTCTGTTCTGTTGCTGGCATTCCATGACTTTGAATAAATGGTGATCAGTAATGATGGTGCTTCTTACATAAATGTTTGGTGTTTTGTCTTCTTCATCGTACACCTCTTTGCTTGTATCCAATGCAGGGCTAAGTAAGCATCCCATCCAGCTTGGACAGGAAACCAAATAATACAGTTTAGATTAAGAACTGTGATTGAGTGGTTTAAATTGCAGTAGAGAGGAAGTGGTTACAGTGTTGGGAAATGGTTCTTATTAAAAACTTACTTGAAGAGGAGCAGTCTACCACCTTATACTGCATGCTGATGTTATATGCTTTTAAATGGGTTTCTCTAGGTTGGTGCTCTGTATAGAAGTTAATGTGTAAGCAGTCACTCACTTCTGTTCCACCATATTCTTATTCTTTTATCCTGTTCCTACTAGAAATCTTGCAGGCTTAATAGTTGGTACACTTCCCTAGTCCAGTCTCATCTCCATGGAATGTATACAGTGGTACCTCGGTTTATGAACACAATCGGTTCCGGAAGTCTGTTCATAAACTGAAGCATTCATAAACGGAAGCGAACTTTCCAATGAAAGTAATTGAAAGTGAATTAATCCATTCCAGATGGGTCCACGGCGTTCGTAAACCGAAAATTTGTAAACCGAGGTGTTCATAAACCGAGGTTCCACTGTATTTTGTTGAACCTGCCACAGAAGGCTAGTTTTCCTGCTACGAAGTCTTTGGTAGTAACTAGTTAAGCACCTAGTAATAGCAGTAAATTATGAGCAAGAAAAATGGTGTAGTGGAGTTTCTGGCAATAGAAACCAACTGTGCTCAGCAGACCTGTGTCCTGAAAACTTTCTAGGATTTGAATCGATTCAATGTGTTTGGTGAACAGTAACGGATCTACAGGAAGCCACTGATTTCAAGCAGGCAGTATTGGTCTGTTTGTGTGTAGCTGGCTTCTTGTTTGATCATGTCTAGGCCCAAACTTGATTAGCTATGTATTGGTCAGGTATCATACCTAGGGAATGATGTGAAAGCAAATAAATTCCTTATAAGAAAGCACACTTTATAATTTATCCACAGATAGGCACTATGATACTTAGAATAATATGAACATATTAAGTGTGGTATTTCACAACTTGAGCAGGGCAAGAGAGCAAGCATTTTCTGGGAAAGTACATAGTCTTTACCCATAAGAACATTTCATGCTTAAATCCCACGGGTTCTTCTGTAACTCAGCTCAGTCTTTTCACACTGCATCACAGAATGCAGGACAAAATGATCTGCTAAACCACTAATCAGCCTCTTCATATTGTGATCCTTTCTGGGCATATTTTAATTTTTGTTGCAGTGACAAGGCCATGGATCTCTCAAGTCAGAATATCTACAGCTGGAACATAAACTTAACAAAATGCCAGTTATCAGGAATTGCCAAACCTTAATGAGCCACACCCATGAACATGTATTGCCCTTCACTGTACATCTATACTGCATCCTCTATCCCACAGAGACTTTGTAGGACCTGTTGTTGTTGTTTAGTCGTTTAGTCGTGTCCGACTCTTCGTGACCCCATGGACCATAGCACGCCAGGCACTCCTGTCTTGCACTGCCTCCCGCAGTTTGGTCAAACTCATGTTCGTAGCTTCGAGAACACTGTCCAACCATCTCGTCCTCTGTCGTCCCCTTCTCCTAGTGCCCTCAATCTTTCCCAACATCAGGGTCTTTTCCAAGGATTCTTCTCTTCTCATGAGGTGGCCAAAGTATTGGAGCCTCAGCTTCACGATCTGTCCTTCCAGGGAGCACTCAGGGCTGATTTCCTTAAGAATAGATAGGTTTGATCTTCTAGCAGTCCATGGGACTCTCAAGAGTCTCCTCCAGCACCATAATTCAAAAGCATCAATTCTTCGACGATCAGCCTTCTTTATGGTCCAGCTCTCACTTCCATACATCACTACTGGGAAAACCATAGCTTTAACTATACGGACCTTTGTCGGCAAAGTGATGTCTCTGCTTTTTAAGATGCTGTCTAGGTTTGTCATTGCTTTTCTCCCAAGAAGCAGGCGTCTTTTAATTTCGTGACTGCTGTCACCATCTGCAGTGATCAAGGAGCCCAAGAAAGTAAAATCTCTCACTGCCTCCATTTCTTCCCCTTCTATTTGCCAGGAGGTGATGGGACCAGTGGCCATGATCTTGGTTTTTTTGATGTTGAGCTTCAGACCATATTTTGCGCTCTCCTCTTTCACCCTCATTAAAAGGTTCTTTAATTCCTCCTCGCTTTCTGCCATCAAGGTTGTGTCATCTGCATATCTGAGGTTGTTGATATTTCTTCCGGCAATCTTAATTCCGGCTTGGGATTCATCTAGTCCAGCCTTTCGCATGATGAATTCTGCATATAAGTTAAATAAGCAGGGAGACAATATACAACCTTGTCGTACTCCTTTCCCAATTTTGAACCAATCAGTTGTTCCATATCCAGTTCTAACTGTAGCTTCTTGTCCCACATAGAGATTTCTCAGGAGACAGATGAGGTGATCAGGCACTCCCATTTCTTTAAGAACTTGCCATAGTTTGCTGTGGTCGACACAGTCAAAGGCTTTTGCATAGTCAATGAAGCAGAAGTAGACGTTTTTCTGGAACTCTCTAGCTTTCTCCATAATCCAGCGTATGTTTGCTATTTGGTCTCTGGTTCCTCTGCCCTTTCGAAATCCAGCTTGCACTTCTGGGAGTTCTCGGTCCACATACTGCCTAAGCCTGCCTTGTAGAATTTTAAGCATAACCTTGCTAGCGTGTGAAATGAGCGCAATTGTGCGGTAGTTGGAGCATTCTTTGGCACTGCCCTTCTTTGGAATTGGGATGTAGACTGATCTTCTCCAATCCTCTGGCCATTGCTGAGTTTTCCAAACTTGCTGGCATATTGGGTGTAGCACCTTAACAGCATCATCTTTTAAAATTTTAAATAGTTCAGCTGGAATATCATCACTTCCACTGGCCTTGTTATTAGCAATGCTTTCTAAGGCCCATTTGACTTCACTCTCCAAGATGTCTGGCTCAAGGTCAGCAACCACACTACCTGGGGTGTATGAGACCTCCATATCTTTCTGGTATAATTCCTCTGTGTATTCTTGCCACCTCTTCTTGATGTCTTCTGCTTCTGTTAGGTCCTTACCACTTTTGTCCTTGATTATGGTAATCTTTGTACGAAATGTTCCTTTCATATCTCCAATTTTCTTGAACAGATCTCTGGTTTTCCCCATTCTATTGTTTTCCTCTATTTCTTTGCATTGCTCATTTAAGAAGACCCTCTTGTCTCTCCTTGCTGTTTTTTGGAAATCTGCATTCAGTTTCCTGTATCTTTCCCTATCTCCCTTGCATTTTGCTTGCCTCCTCTCCTCCGCTATTTGTAAGGCCTCGTTGGATAGCCATTTTGCTTTCTTGCATTTCCTTTTCCTTGGGATGGTTTTCGTTGCTGCCTCCTGTATAATGTTACGAGCCTCCATCCATAGTTCTTCAGGCACTCTGTCCACCAAATCTAAATCCTTAAACCTGTTCCTCACTTCCACTGTGTATTCATAAGGGATTTGATTCAGATTGTATCTTACTGGCCCAGTGCTTTTTCCTACTTTCTTCAGTTTAAGCTGGAATTTTGCTATAAGAAGCTGATGATCTGAGTTACAGTCAGCTCCAGGTCTTGTTTTTGCTGACTGTATAGAGCTTCTCCATCTTTGGCTGCAGAGAATATAATCAATCTGATTTCGATGCTGCCCATTTGGTGATATCCATGTGTAGAGTCGTCTCTTGTGTTGTTGGAAGAGAGTGTTTGTGATGACCAGCTTGTTCTCTTGACAGAACTCTATTAGCCTTTGCCCTGCTTCATTTTGAACTCCAAGGCCAAACTTGCCAGTTGTTCCTTTTATCTCTTGATTCCCTACTTTAGCATTCCAATCCCCTGTAATGAGAAGAACATCCTTCTTTGGTGTCATTTCTAGAAGTTGTTGTAGGTCTTCATAGAATTGGTCAATTTCACTTTCTTCAGCACTGGTAGTTGGTGCATAAACTTGGATTACTGTGATGTTAAAAGGTCTGCCTTGGATTCGTATCGAGATCATTCTGTCATTTTTGAGATTGCATCCCATTACAGCTTTTTCCACTCTTTTGTTGACTATGAGGGCCACTCCATTTCTGCTACAGGATTCTTGCCCACAGTAGTAGATATGATAGTCACCCGAACTGAATTCGCCCATTCCCTTCCATTTTAGTTCACTGATGCCCAGGATGTCGATATTTATTCTTGTCATCTCATTTTTGACCACATCCAGCTTACCTCCACTCATGGTTCTTACATTCCAGGTTCCTATGCAATATTTTTCTTTACAGCATCGGACTTTCCTTTCGCTTCCAGGCATATCCGCAACTGAGCGTCCTTTCGGCTTTGGCCCAGCCGCTTCATCAGCTCTGAATCTACTTGTACTTGTCCTCCGCTCTTCCTCAGTAGCATGTTGGACGCCTTCCGACCTGAGGGGCTCATCTTCCAGCGTCATAACTTTTATATGCCTGTTGTCTTTGTCCATGGAGTTTTCTTGGCAGGGATACTGGAGTGGCTTGCCAGTTCCTTCTCCAGGTGGATCACGTTTAGTCAAAACTCTCCACTATGACCTGTCCATCTTGGGTGGCCCTGCATGGCATAGCTCATAGCTTCTCTGAGTTATTCAAGCCCCTTCGCCATGACAAGGCATTGATCCATGAAGGGGACCATGTAGGACCATTGATCCATGAAGGGGACCATGTAGGACCTAGCACTCTACAAAAGCCCAAGCCAAAACTGAACATCTAGTTATAACACTGCAACAACAGGAGAGACTTCCACAACAATGAAGTACCTTAGAATGATCAGACATTTGCTGTATATAAAATAAGTCTTCAAGCGGTCGTAATTCCATGCATAAAACACTACAAGCATAGAATGATCATTCGTTAAGTTTATTAAAAAGGTATTTCCATGCCCTTTCTGTTAATAACTAACCAGAGTAATTCAGCATGCTGCTCTCGTACTGTTTTGGCTTACACTTATCAAGCCCAGCCAACAAAGCTCTCAGAGGTAGTGATAATTTTAGTCTACACATCTGAAGGGCACCAGGTTTGCAAAGAATGATCTAGAGGCAGCTTTCTCTTGTGCATGATTTCCATACAGAACTAGGGGCAAGGGCAAGGGAGAGACCAGGAAGATACCATTCTATCAGTATTATATTGGGACCAATTTGTAACACCAGTACAATTCTGTTCAGTGGTTTCCCATTTGCTATAATACTAACACAAGTTTACTCAACAGGCACCTAATTTTCACTAAAGGAAAGGATACTGTTTCACTGCTTTACAACATTTTAACCCACATGTACATTGGGGAAGAATCCCTAACCAAGAGCTATAGTTCTCCAATCTTCATAGAATTTGAGCAATTGAGGCATCTCAAATTATGTAAGGACTATTTGTGTACTATGTCCCTTCACAACCCATACTCCATGGAAAAAGTCAGTAACCTTCCTATCTGCTTTTGAACAGCATTCATTTATTCCTGGAATTTCTAGACAGAAGGTTACTTTAAAATGTTTTATTGCTTACCAAATTAAACTGATCTATCAAATGTTGGGTTGTTACTTAGCAACAACAGCTTCTTTTTCCTTGTTTAACACTTATTTTAGCTATTGTTTTCACTATCATTTGTTAGGCTTTCTGCAAGGTCATTTAATCCAGCTTTGTTCAATGCAGTAATCAGATTTTCCATTGTAGCGTGGATCCCTTCTTGGTCTTGCCAAGTCACAAGCAGCTGCTTAGCTCTCATCTTCACATCTTCACTATCTGATTCAATTTGCCTTATATCTGAGTCTTTCATTTCCAAATATGGGGCCAGAACATTCCAGTATTCCCCAAGCTTGTTAGCAAGTAACTCTATTTGTTCCCCTGTTACAAGTTTATCCCGTTGAGCATCTGGACCTAAAATCAAACAAAAAAGAATATTTAGATAATAGCATTGTATAATGCAGCACTCACCAAAGCTGTTTCTGAAAACTAACACCTTGTTAGCATTGTCCAGTTTCAGTAAAGAATTCTCATTTTACATTCATGCTTCAAGTTTTATTTAAATTCTACAGTCTTAAAATCATTTTACAGAAGTCACATATTGCATTTGTGACTATAGACAGATTGCTTGTTAGGCCTCTTATACTCACTGAAAGTGCAAACCTCAACCATGACGTTAAAGTCAATCCATGATATTAGACAGCTGTCTTAAATTACTAAACATTGAAATTGCCCAGCCGATTTGCAATTGTTTTGCAAGTTCAAAAGGAATCCCTAACTGCTCCAAAAGAAAGCTGCCTTTCCCCAATGTTAATAACTATTGTTTATTTGGTCACATTCATTTACAATATATTTCAGAAACAGCCCTCAATGAAATGAAAACTGGATGGCCAAGGAGTGGAGAAAGGTTCACATGTAGCTGGTAAAAGACATTGTCAGGAAGGGAGTATTTGAACTTTAACCAAAATGAGAGAATGCAATAGAGCAGGTAAGTAGCATAAGCAGGATTCCATTGAGGGAACTAAAACAAGGCTGACTTTTCAGTACTATTGTGTAGGGCACTGATGAATAAGCATAGAAGACTTGCATGAAATTATAGCATGAATCAGAGAGCAAACTGGATATGAAGTGATCCCATGAGGAAGGAAGACATCATGCAAATGAATTTAATCAGAAGGAACACAAAAAATACCCTGTTTCTCATATTTTAAGGCATCCCCATAAAATAAGCCATAGCAGGATTTTTAAGCATTCAAGGAATATAAGCCATACCCCGAAAATAAGACATAGTGATAGGAGCAGCAGCAATGCCGGCCGCGGCAGGAGGAGGAGGAAAAAAATAAGACATCCCTTGAAAATAAGCCATAGTGTGTTTTTTTGAGGAAAAAATAAATATAAGACGTGTCTTATAATATGAGAAACACGGTAAGCAGTCTAAAAGGTATGGAAAAGAAAGATCAAGGATATGCCAAGTTTAGGGACAGACTGATTCACAAATTTTGAGGCAGGAAATGGAACTGGAAGGATGGTCTTTGAAAACCAGCTTAAGAAGAAGAGGACAAATTCTCAAGCTAACATAGCTGATGAGTGAGTGCAACTGTTGACAAGGTGATGTTGTCTTGGAAGAACAGTTTGCACAAAGGAGCTATGATAGATGCAGAAAAAAGCTCAAGAAGAGACAGTACTTTCAAGGTCTACTCATTTAACAAGCACAGACTATCCATCAAGAAGGCCAGGGTCCAAAAAAGTATCAAGGATTAGGAGGCCCTGGTTTGTGCCTTTGTGTGGCTCTTCTTTCTGAACATGGGACAAGCATTATTACTGCTACTCAGAAGCAGCATACAGGATGAATTGGGGGAGAACGTGGGTCTGCTCACATACTCCTTTTACAACACGTGTTGAGGAAAATGGGAAAACCCCAAGAACACAGTCTTACTTTCATTGTTTTCCTTTAACAAAGCATCATTATCTTCCTCATCTTCATCCTCGCCTGTTTTAATTTCTTCAGAAGGAGGCTATAATGAGAGAACTGAATATCACTGAATGGATCTGTACTTAAAAAGAATTTGCTACATGGTGATTCCTGACCTACAAGTAGCAGAATAGAGTTTAAAAAGAGACATTTGAAATTTATAAAGAAACCATACCTTGTTTTTTATACAGATGTCTCTTCTAAAACTACTACTAAACAATAAAATGCTAAATAAAAGCTTAATATTCTTTTAAGAAACTGTAAACCAATGTTTCTATGAATTCCCATGCAAAACTACTAAGAAGACAGAAATTACATCCCATTGCAATGAAAATGAATTCTTAGTAACTGGTTCCAAAAAATAATCACTCACTCAAATTGACTTCCCAGAACTAACTAAAAGCTTCATTGTCAAGACAAATTCCTATTCTATTTTTTCCTGCATATTAAAAGGCCAAGAGAATGTCCAGCCCACAAGGCTGAACCCTTCCAAGGAAGATCATGAGACAAAAATAAAAGTAGATGTACAAAACAAAAAGGATCCTTTAAACCCAAAATTCATGTCTCCCTCCTGATGAGATTTCTTTTCACAAATACTACGGTAAGTGTTACAAATAAAGCACACAAACACAAAATCATCTGCTCACAGTTTAAGGACAGAGAGATAAAGGCATTTAAAGAGATAATCAAAGGTATTTTACTACTTACAGGTAGTTCTTTAGCTAATTTGATGACCATGTTTTCGAGGTATTCTGGTAAACTCTTGAATTGCTGATTGGTTGGCTGGAAGAAGTGGGGGCTTCTACGTGCCAATAGCCGTAGTGCTCTCCAGCCGTAGTTAGAATTATTCACAACCCTGCCATCAAAGTCACAATTAGTCTGCCATTTGGCGTCTAGGAAAAAGGAACTTGTTTCCTCAGCTTTGTTGTGCAAGCCAAACTATGTTTGAAGCAGACGAACAAATCAGTGAAACATTGATGAGAAATGTAAACGGCAATGAAAAAAGATCTGCAGTACATACTTAAACTCTTTATCAACCATGTTTTCAGGATCTGCCTGTTCAATAGCCTCTTCAAAGAACTCTTCCAATGTTGGCATATATTCTCTAGAAAACAAAAGTCAGATTTAGTGTTTAACTTTCTAGACTGCCTTCATGTTTCCACGTCTTAGTTGCAATTCCTTCAATATAAGAGTCGCCAACAATAAAATGAGGAAAAAATACTATTTTTCTACTGTCATATGCATTTATGATGTAGGTTCTGAACAGCTCAGTGAATTAAAGACTGCTCCTTTTACTGATATAGCATATCAGAATCTGTAACATGCAAAAAGTATTCCATCCATATCAAAGCATCAAGAAATACTACTATTTGTTGGCTTAAATCTGTATTTGCAATTACAGGAACAAACATTACAGGTGAAATAACTAGCAGGTGTTCTTTGTGATACCTCATGCCCTAATACCGGTAAGAATCTTACTGCAGGTCCCCTGATTATCTGTCCTCACCCTCTCTACATTTATTCATTCAAATCACTTCATGGGTCTTCTGGCTTTGAGGTTTTTAAAACTGTTTTGAGGTTTTGTTTGTTTTACAATCAAGTGGCATATAAATTCTATGAAATAAAATATGAAACAAAGAAGTAATACAGCTTTCTCCAAGAAGCAGCTCCCATATGGTCAAGCGACCTTGAAAAACTGAAAGGCACAGTAAATATAAAGTCAATTACATGACTAGGATTTGACAAAAATCATTTTTTTAAAGAAGCAATGCTCCTTTTACAATATATATACATCAACATTCCCAGGTTATAATCTGAAGGGACATAAGGCCACCATCTGACTGAAACTAAGCAGGTCTGGATCAGGTCTGGTCAGTGCCTGGATGGATGACCTAGAACAGCCATCCCCAAACTGCGGCCCTCCAGATGTTTTGGCCCCCAGTGGTTGGGGAAGATGGGGATTGTAGTCCAAAACATCTGGAGGGCCGAAGTTTGGGGATGCTTGACCTAGAAACTACCTTGGGTTCCATGGTGAACAAAACAAGGATATAAATATAATAAAATAAAGTGAGCAAACAAGCATTATTATAAAAAACTGTCATATTACTTCAGGATGTACCACTGGCCACAAGAGTTCCAACTTGTTTTATTATGGACCACCCTACCATATTATTTTTGTATGACTTACCGGGTCTCAGATTTACAAGCTTCCATGTTATCAGGGCATAAATTCCAGAGTCGAGTCAACTCTTCACTAAAATGAGAATGAAAAAGCAGGTTACTGCATTGTTATGAATTGTGTTTTGATGAGCCAGATATTTTGCAAAGAGGGGCTTCTTCAAAGTGAAAAAAATTGCATTAATTGTCTAAAACACACACACACACACACACACACACACACACACACACACACACACTAAGAGATCATATCTAACACCTTTAAATTCCTATGTAGGAAACTTCAATACACACTGTTCTGCTGTTTCTTAAATGAACACTGGCTCAGCAAGAAAGAGGCCCAAGTCTTAAGAAAAATTAAAATAGAGATAAAATGAACAGGAGATGCTGTCAACCATTATATATGGGCCTTGTTCTGTCAGCAGTCTTGGTCTGCTATAAAAGCTGTGGCCCTTTGGCCCTGCAGATATTGCTGAACTACATCTCCCATCAACCCCAGCAAGCATGGCTGAGGACGATTAGAGTTGTAGTTCAGCAACATCTGGAAGGCCAAAGGTTTCCCACACCAGCACTATATGGTGACATGAGAGAGTCTTCTTCATTGTGGGCCACAGCTGTATTTCCCCTGGAAATACAGATGGCAGAGATTTTGATGGGATTCCACTAGCATGTAAAAATGTGTGGTGCAATGCGTCAATGGCTGTTAACTAGGTTGGTAGTTTGAGCCCGCCCAGGCTAAGCTGTGGGCAGGATTCCTGCATTGCAGGAGTTGGACTCAATGACCCAACTCTACAATTCCATGATTCTATTATTTCATTTCCACAAGCGTTCAAATTAAATAAGTAAGACCCGCCACCTTGGAATTCTCATACTGCTGCACTCATTAACAATTAAATTACTTGGTTTGTTTTAATCATTGCGTTTTCTGTTTTGCTAGGATCTTTTTAATGTGATGAACAGCAGCCTAAAATGTCAGAAATAAATTTATTTATTGACATTCATAACTTAACCAAACCTCAAAATAACAGTTTTCATGTCATTGTTATTTATAAAAGATTACAGATATATAGATGACGAACTATAAAGGTTTAACATACTTCCCCATCAGAATTTTTCTGTTAGGTCCTTTCCCCAGGAAATCTTCAGGAACGGGTCTCTTTCGCACAATGAGTCTCATTGGCTTAGGATCACTTGGTCTACAGAACAAATATGCCAAGGTTAACAAGCAACATGGTGCAAAGATGTACAGTACAGCTATTATCTGTTCTACCTTGGGCAAATACAGTGGTACCTCGCAAGACGAATGCCTCACGCAACGAAAAACATTTTTATGGTGACTCGCAAGACGAATTTTTCTATGGCCGTGCTTCGCAAGATGATTTTTTCTAAAGCCACAGCACCACCTAGTGGATATACAGTGGAAATACAGTGGTGCCTTGCAAGACGACGTTTTCGCAATACGACACGGCTTGCAGAACGAATTAATTTCATCTTGCGAGGTACCACTGTAATTGTGTTTCTTTTTTATGCTAAAATGCTACCCCAAGCTCCTTAGACATTTCCCTTAGCTGTACCTGAACATCTCAAAGTAGAGGTCCGTAAAATGACAAGAACCTACCAAGCTTATGTATCATGGGTATGCAAACTAAGGCCCGGGGGCCGGATCCAGCCCAATCGCCTTCTAAATCTGGCCTGCAGATGGTCTGGGAATCAGCGTGTTTTTACATGAGTAGAATGTGTGCTTTTATTTAAAATGCATCTCTGGGTTATTTGTGGGCCCTGCCTGGTGTTTTTACATGAGTAGAATGTGTGCTTTTATTTAAAATGCATCTCTGGGTTATTTGTGGGCCCTGCCTGGTGTTTTTACATGAGTAGAATGTGTGCTTTTATTTAAAATGCATCTCTGGCCTATTTGTGGGGCATAGGAATTCGTTCATTATTTTTCAAAATATAGACTGCCCCCCACAAGGTCTGAGGGTCAGTGGCCAGCCCCCTGCTGAAAAGGTTTGCTGACTCCTGTTATGTACCCAATGTTTAATAAATTATTGTATTTTAATATTTCTGTTGGAAGCCGCCCATAGTGGCTGGGGAAACCCAGCCAGATGGGCGGGGTATAAATAATAAATTATTATTATTAGAGAGGGAAAGCTCCATGGTATGAATTTGTTTCTAAATAGTTTAATATAATACAGCACAACCTGTTTATTAGCTTGAAAATGTTATATATAAACACAGGTATAACAGGAAGATGAAGCCTTGAACCGGAATGTTGATCCAATACAATACAATCTCTAAACAACCTTTTTGAACTTCTTACCTTTCCTTCACAAAACTTGGACAACCTTCGTTTTTCCATGCATTCCAGTTCTCTTCTGTGTTTAATATGTGCTATAAAAGCAAAACCATATGAATGTGTCAGTGTGAGTTACTGTCACCTTCAGTATTAACATTTTTCATTTAAAGAAATCTGCACTATGAGCATATCAGATATCCAGGGTAGAGGTCAGAGAAATACAATCTCCGTGTTTACTTCTGACAGTGGGAAAAGGTAATCTTTGTTAATATGAGCTGGATTCAAAATTCTGTTCTATTCACAGGACACTCTTGCTAGAGGAAGAGTGTGGGAAGAAAAAAAATTGCCAATTCCCCCTTCAGCCTCCTTAGTTCAGCAAAACTCTGCTCTAGTTGAGGGACCTGCTGGAAGTGTTGCTGGTGGCACAGGGGCTGCCAGCCTTCACTTGATCACACTGCATTTCATAAATGGAAAGACCCTTCCATTCGTAGAAGGGCATATCTGGATCCAACCCCACACACTTTGTCATGGGTCCATGGCGAATATCTTGCAGTTAGAGGGGAAAGTGCCAGCAGACATTATCAGTAAGCAAACATCAGGTATAGCACTTGAAACTGTCATTTCACTGTTTTGATGCAAACCCCATTTAAGTGGATGGTACTCATCTAAAATTTTATTCAGTTCTATTTATGAAGAGGTCACTCACCTCTACCATTTTTGAGAATCTCTCTCCATCGGGAGGATTTTCTGAAAGAAGCTGTTATCAGATATCAAAGAGTTAGCCAAAGGTTGCAGCATCCAAAGTTAGGACTGCAGCTTCAGAAATATTGTAATATATTTTGGTTTCTAATCCAAAATGTGCTTCACAATCTAGATAGCTTAAG